>NW_026570970.1:35567722-35607722 GCF_026225935.1 Boleophthalmus pectinirostris | reverse complement strand
TAGTTCTAGTCTGGGCCTAGTCTAGTCCTGGTTTAGTCCTGATTTGGTCCTTATAGTCCTGCTTTTTTGTTTAGTCCTGGTCTAGTCCTATTATAGTCCTGGTCTAGTCCTATTATAGTCCTGGTTTAGTTCTAGTCTAGACCTAGTCTCGTCCTGGTTTAGTCATGATTTGGTCCTTATAGTCCTGGTTTAGTCTTGCTCTATCCTGGTGTAGTCCCGGGTAGGCCTAGTCTAGTCCTGGTCTACTCCTGGTCTAGTTCTGTTATGGTTTTGGTTTAGTCCTGGTTTAGTTCTAGTCTAAGCCTAGTCTAGTCCTGGTTTAGTCCTGGCTTGGTCCTTATAGTCCTGGTTTAGTCTTTGTCGGGTCCTGGTCTGGTCTTGGTTTAGTGTTTAGTCCTGGTCTAGTTCTGGTGTAGTCCCTGGTCTAATCTTGGTCTGGTCCTGGTCCTTTCCTGGTCCTGTCCTGGTCTAGTCCTGGTCTGGTCCTGGTCTAGTCCTGGTCCACACAGAGTCCAGATCGGTGCCAGCTTTTGTCAGAAAATATAAGTTAGAGGAATGTTCAGAGGCCCGAGGGAAACGAGGTCCACCCAGAACCCCGAGCCAGACCTGTCTGAGCATGACTGATAGACCAGGACCAGGACCAGACCAGAGACCAGATCAGAGACCAGAGACGAGGGACCAGGGACCAGAGACCAGAGACCAGAGACCAGAGACCAGACCAGAGACCAGACCAGAGACCAGACCAGGGACCAGAGACCAGAGACGACCAGAGACCAGAGACCAGAGACCAGGACCAGACCAGGACCAAACCCAGACCAGAGACCAGAGACCAGACCAGAGACCAGACCAGGACCAGACCAAGAACCATAACAGAGACCAGACCAGACCAGAGACTAGACAAGGACCAGACCAGAGACCAGACCAGGACCAGACCAAGAACCATAACAGAGACCACACCAGAGACTAAACCAAAGACCAGACGAGGACTAGACCAGAGACTAAGGACCAGACCAGAGACCAGGACCAGAGACCAGGACTAGACTAGAGACCAGACCAGAGACTAGACAAGGACCAGACCAGAGACCAGACCAGGACCAGACCCGGACCAGACCAAGAACCATAACAGAGACCAGACCAGAGACTAAACCAAAGACCAGAGACTAATGACCAGACCAGGACCAGACCAGAGACAAAACCAGCGACCAGACTCTTGTTTAGTCCTGGTTTAGTCTTGGTCTGGACTTAAATCTAGCCTTGGTCCACCCTGGATCAAACCTCGGTCTAGTCCTAGTTTCGTTCTGGTTCAACTATCGTCTAAAATTCAAACTTTTCACATCAAGTACCATCAAAGAAAATATTTGGCTTTCTGAGAATCACCAGATCTGAACCAGGTCTATAAGAGGACTATTCCAGGTCTAATCTAGGGCTAAACAGGTCTAAAAGTGGACTTCATCATTCCCACTGTGGTTTTAAACAAAAATTACTCAAATCATGACAAAAAGTGGATAAAATGAACTGTAAATGAGCTCCAAGTTCCACCTGAAGGAGCTTGTCTGCCTCAGTAATGACCTATGACACCTCTGGACCCTTTTGTTATAATTCACACCTTTTAAATCACAATATTCATCTAAAACGACTTAATGAAAGAAATAAAACCACTGACTTCCAGAGCCCAGGGAGGAATTGGGTTATGGTAACGTCATGACAACAAAGCGCCGCCAGCTGTCAACCTCGAATACAACCACAGCAGGCAAGCGGAGGGTTTTATTTATTTATTTTATTTGTTTATGCCAAAACGACTACGCAACACTGCCGAATCTGACGCATATCACAGATTAAGAAAATAAAACTGGAAAAGAAAAGATGTACGTCAGAGTGGGTGTGTGTCGGTGGTGGTGAAATTGGGGGTAGATCAGAGCAAAGTCTTGGAGAACACAGAATACACATGACTCAAAAAATGTAAGAATCACTCTAAATGCGACCACCGTATTTTTCGGACTATAAGGTCCATTTAAAATCCTTTAATTATCTCAAAAATCGTCAGTGCAACTTATAGTTCGGTGTGCCTTATGCATTCATTCTGGTTGTGCTTACCAGCGGCGGAGCGTGCATTTCAGTACGTAGTGCTCCGTCTGAAACAATCCACTCCTCAAGAACTAATTTATGGTTATAAAAGCATCATTATACAGAATCACAGTATAAAGAGCCGTGGAGATTCCGTGCAAGGAGAAGTGTAGACTGTCGGGTGACCGCAGACAAAAGGACCGCGCCAGGGCAGGACTGATGGCACTTTGCGAACACCCTCCCTTTGGAGCATCTCCCGCAGAAAAGAAAACAACCAAAGCCACAGAACATTTTGCACAGAACAGACTCACCATCAGCAGCACACCCCTCTGTCACAGAAAGAACACTCATATTCCACTGAGTCATATCCTTTAGTCCAACAGAATCTGAACCACATCAGTGACACAAGGAGCGAACTCCAGCGTTCACGTTTTACAGAAACAAAACTTAAAACCACATGGCAGTGTACACGGGCGCACCTCCGGGCCTGTCCCGACACTCACTCCTGGTTCACTCCTGGTTCACTCCTGGTTCAGTCCTGATTTAGTCCTGGTTCAGTCCTGGTTCAGTCCTGGTTCAGTCCTGGTTCAATCCTGATTTAGTCCTGGTTCAGTCCTGGTTCACTCCTGGTTCAGTCCGTATGCAGCACAAAATCTGGCATCGCAGTTTAAGTCACGGAAACAGGGAAACGTCCATTATCGTTTTTTTTTTACATTATTCATTTAAACACAAAAGTGAAAACTGAAAAAATGAATCATTATCTGTTTTTTCATTTTGGTTTTAGAGACAAATAATGAAGAAAACTGTTGTTTTCTTATTTTTTGGTTTTATTTTGAAAAACTAATGAATGAATGATACACAGATTGTGTCAGTCTCAAGTGTCGTCTGTTTGTTTCACTTAATCCTTTGCACCTTATGTATGAAAATAGCCGAGTTAATTCAACATTTTCGGTATTGCACCTTATAATCCGAAGAGCTTTATAGTCTGAAAAATACAGTAAATGAGATAAATGAGAACATGGTTAAAATTTCTAATCAATTTGCACAATATGTCTCCTTGAAATGCTCACAGATTAATCCTGGTTTAGTCCTCCCTGTACTGATTCAGGCTTGTCTTTTTCTGTCCCAGGTCCACTTTGGGTCCAGGGCCAGTCCTAGTCTGGTCCAGTCCTAGTCTCAGTCTACAGTGGCTGGTACAGAATTACAATTACAGAATGTGATATAATGGCTTTCTTTGTTCCCGCACCTGAATTAAGATGTCTCATACTGTACTAAAGAATACATACATCTGCTTTCTGACACATTTTGAGGCGTGTTTCTTCTCTTTCCTGACCACAGAACCCGCCCCAGGGCTTTCTCTCTTTCTCTCTTTGCCCCCTCCTCTTCCTCTCCCCCTCTCTCTTCTTCTTCTCTTTCTCTCTGGCGGTCACAGTAAAGGCATACCATGACATACAGTACACGCATGAGTACACAACGCTGAACAGTTTGATATCTTGTGATTGCCTGGGGTCCAGAATACTTTTAGAGTTCAGATGGGTGTGATTGACAGGTCCGTTGATGGTCCATCCTTATCAGAACTCTTATGTATGGAAGCCGGGAGGGGTCATAACAAACGCAAACGCCGTAACAAATACAAACGCGACAACATATTCCGTGTATCCTTCGTTCAGTCCTTTTTCAATATAAAACCAAAAATAAGAAACCAAAAAAACAACTATTTTCTTCATTATTTGTCTCCAAAATTTAAATGGGAAAACAGATAATGATTTGTTTTTTTCAGTTTTTGATTTTGTGTTTAAATGAAGAGTGGAAGAAACGGATAACAACCGTTTCCCGTTTCCATGACTACGATGCCGGGCTGAAACAGAACTAAACCAAGTCTAAACCGTTTTCGTTCCGGTCTGGTCCCGGTCTCAGTCCCGGTCTCGGTCTGGTCCCGGTCTCAGTCCTGGTCCTATTCCCGGTCCCAATCCTGGTCTCAGTTCTGGTCTGATCCCAGTGTCAGTCCTGGTGTCAGTTTCAGTCTCAGTTCCAGCCTCGGTTCCCGGTCTGGTCCTGTTCTCAGTCCCAGTCTGGTCCCGGTGTCAGTCCCAGTCTGGTCCCGGTCTTAGTCCCGGTCTCAATCCTGGTCTGGTCCCAGTTTGGTCCCGGTCCCAGTCCCAGTCTCAGTTTCGGTCTGGTCCCAGTCTCAGTCTCAGTCCTGGTCCTGTTCCCCGGTCTCAATCACGATCTTAGTTCTGGTCTGATCCCGGTCTCAGTCACGGTTCTGGTCCCAGATTTAGCCCTTGTCTGGTCCCGGGCTAAGTCCTGGTCTCAGTCCCGGTCTGGTTTAGTCCTGGCCATTTTTTCCATTGTTCATTTAAACACAAAATCAAAAACTGAAAAAAATGTAAAAAAAATAAATTAAAAAATCATTATCTGTTTTTTCATTTTGGTTTTGGAGACAAATAATGAAGAAAATAGTTGTTTTTTTCAATTTCTTATTTTTGGTTTTATATTGAAAAACAAATGAACACAGATTCAACACAAATGCAAATGCCACAACACAACAAAAAGCCACAACACATGAAAAAAAGCCGCAACAGAAGTGACCACGGGACTCTATTTTAATTCAAACGCCTCAACAAATACAAAAGCCACAACACAAATGGAAATACTACAACACAACAAAAAGCCACAACAACCAAAAAGCCACAACGGATGTGGCCACGGGACTGTATTTTCTGACAAACCAAGTGACGAAACATCGATCCTGGTCACAAAACAACAAATTACTTTTACTTACGTTTCCAACTTCGTTCACCTCCGCGTTCCTTTACTCTTCCATCGGAAAATAGAGTCCCGTGGTCACTTTCGTTGTGGCTTTTTGTTGTGTTGTGGTGTTTGTATTTGTGTTGTGGCATTTGTATTTGTTGCAGCATTTGCGTTGGTTATGAACCTTCCCAGCTTCCGTACATATGGCTGCTTATGACGTAAAAAGAAAGAACACAAGATATCACAGGGGAGTGTGATTTCTGCAGAATCAATGAGCGAAGCACTAAACTCACACCTGTAATTCTGTTGTAAATGATGTGTGACCGATGAGCTCCTTCGTCACTGAAATGAACTTATCTGACTGGACGGTTGTGTTTGGTTCTGGCTCGAGGCGAGACAGAGGAAGTGTGGATCAGAGTGAAATCTCTTTGTATTAAAAGTTCAGAGCGATATCTGGACCAGCCCAGCCCATTGACTCTGTTTAGACATGCTCACAGAAACAGACAGTTGAACACAATTTGATGCAAAAATGCTCAGATTTGGATTTATTAGTGGGCTTAAAAACTGTGCAGGAGAGCTCCGGACTTTTACCTGTGATGTAACAATCCTGGGAAATTCAAAATCATATGCGTTAATGCTTAGAGGGAGAAAGTAAAATACAACTCCAGGTCACTTTACTAAAACACACTTACTGTGGTTTTCGGACTATAAGTTTCTCCGGAGTATAAGTCGCACCGCTATGCAAAAATGCGTAATGAAGAAGAAATAAATCACACTGACATTTCCTGTGTAAAGTCAAGTTGTAGTAATAACAATAGAAGAGAACAACAGACTGTTAACGTCACATATGAACAGTTCTTCAGATAAACTATAACATAAACAACAGAACAGAACAAGTTTAACAAACTCTCCATCTCACTCCAAATCACTAAATCCATTCAATTCTTCATCCTCGGTGTCACTTCTGAACAACTTGGCCTCGAACTCTGGAGGTAAACAGAGCGTCGCTTCCTCTTCTGTGTCGCTGTCGTCAGACTCAGCATCAGTTCCAGTTAGAATTATTCGGGTCTTTCTGAATCCCGACAGGATGGTTTCAGTGTCACTGAAGTCCAGACTTTGTCCATCCATCCAGTGACTTCAGGAAAGTTTCATGGTGCATCCTCCCAGTGTCACAAGTTTCTCTCTCACTCCAAACTTTCTTTCTGCTGCTCGATTATCGTTTTCAGCTGCAGATTTCACGACTTGCAGTTTGTAATCTGCAAAATCTGATTTTCTTTTTGGGGGCATTTGTGTTCAGTTTTCTCAGTCGTCTGTGGGCCCGGTCAAGCAGAAGTAAACAGCAAGGCCAAATATTCAAGTTAATGCATCTGATATAAAACTGTATTGAACAGATACATATGTACTCTAGTTTATGAAACTGTTGACCTTTTTTCTGTACCATTTTTGGTTCTAAAGTTCCATAAGTTTTAAACAGACCATGTATGAAACATGGAACAAAAATTATTTCCCAAATTTCAAAGACCTGAAAATCATGTAAATAAATGGATGTATTTCATCATATCTTGTGTTATTCCATCTTTGAACTGTTGATGAAGGTACATGATTTTTCCAAAAAAATGTATTTAAAATGATAAAAATTAGCTTGGAAGGACTGACATATTTTATAGAAATAGTTTCCTTTCATTTTGAAGTAATATTAAAGTATTTGGAAGAAAAAAGCGACAAATGATGTAAAATCCTGCACCTTCTACTTGCTTTGCACAATTTTCCCTCCGTTACTTTTCCCTCCGTTACCATGACCTTTCTTAATAAAAAAATCTCATGAGTCAAAAAGTAAAGAGTTTTTTCAACCTAATCTTGTACCATATGGTAGAAAACTATATGAAGCAAATATTCAAACCAGTTTGTTAAGGATATGGAAGTGAGAACCAAGAGTTATCACTGTTTGGATTTATTGCCAAAAAGTGCTGCATATTTCATTCTCTCCGTTACCGACATGAGTTTTTAAATTTTTTGTCAACAACTTGAAAGAATATCACAGGTTTAACTTGACCCTGTTGGAGTGTAACTCTTTCCTACATTCTGATACTTTACTTATTTCAATAGTCCCTCTAGTTTCTGAATAAGAGACATTTGAATGTAAAAAATCTGCCCCTGTTTCCCTTTGTTACCACTTGCCCGGACCCCTTTATAAGTTTGTTTAAATGTTAAATTGTTCAGTGGTGCAGAAGTAATGGTGCGATCGACTGACATGATACAGACAGAACAGAGGCTCTTTCTGCAGGAGACATGTGCAGTAGAGTGAAGTGACAGTGGTACAGGAGGAACAGGAGCAGCAGATACTCACACACAAGACTAGAACCTCTCACCACTTCACTGTCAACATTTTAATATATAAGACGCACCGGAAACACCCAAACCATGAAAAAAAGTGTGACTTATAGTTTTAAGGTTTTAGTTTTACTTGGTTGGAAGAAATGGCATTAGTGAATTCCATAACTGTTACGTTGCAACCATGCTGTAGAGGAGGCCGAAACTTTAATGTACACAGGAATTGTAAGCTGACAAATAAAATACACAGGAGAAAACACCTTTTATTTTGTTGAAAAAAGTTTAAAATATCAGAAAAATTTGTTTCTTGTGTGTCAACTGTGCTGAATCTCTGGATAGAATTCTCGCAGTGTGACGTCATCAGTGTGGAACTCTTTCAAATAAAATTACACTCCTGCAATTTTCTACTTATATTATCCCAGCAACTTAAGTCAGAATGAGAGAAACATCAAAACCAAGGGCTCATATGTTTTCTATGTTCTAATGTAGTTTCCTCATCACAAACAGGCCCGGGGTTGTGTTTTGTTTCATTCACACATGTTTAACGCACAAATCCAAACAGAAAACACTCTGTTCTCTCAATAGAATCATTTGGATAATTTCAGATCTGGAACTGCCAATCTCTGGGACCAAAAAACGGCCCTGGAATTTTCCCCCAAGAAATCGTTGTAAGGAAAAAAAACTGAGGATCGGGTGGCGGGGCTAGCGGGTCCCCCTTTCGGCCAGAGAACGTCCAGATTGCCAGTCCGCCCCTGATCGTGTTTTTGAGGAGGGAACAACATTATAACACGGGTAAAAGCTCACAAGAGTCAATTTCACGCAACACAGGCCCTTTAAAACGGCCGTTCTGAGACCAGGGGACCGCAGCTTGTAAAGAAACATCACAACTGGCCGAAATCAAACCCGCTCTCCCGCAGAGCTGAGCCGGAGCCAGGATTCTGTCAGCGCCCGGCCCAAAACGAGTGCTCAGAGCTGGGGTAAGGAGACCACCCTGCCCTGGGAGGCTCACCGCGGTCTGGAGACGTTTAACAACACCAGAGAATGAAGTTTTAATATGTGGAATTATTAAAAACTTTGATCAGGAGACAAGGTAGGACCACACAAATGAGGAGTTACTGTGGCGGAGTGGTTATCCTGTCTGAGGTTGTGGGTTAGACTCCTGATCTGTCTGACTAGGTTTCTTTAAAGGTCCCATAATACGCAAAATTGACTCTTGTGAGCTTGTTACCTAATCAAAAACAGACCTGGAGTTGTGTTTGTTTCATTCACACATGTTCAAGTCACCTTTTATGATTAGTCTGTTTACATATCCAAAGCTCAAAATGCTCTGTTCTACCTTGTGATGTCATGTAGTGGTAGTTTTCAAGTGAACAGCTGCCTTGTATCTTTTGGTCAGGAGAAATGATTCCAGAGCTGATTATCCAAATGATTCTAATGAAAATGATTATCCATATGATTCTAGTGAAGGTGTATGGAGTTTAAAAACACAGTGGAGCACTTCTTGTGTCACCACATGACATCACAAAGTGGAATAGAGTGTGTTAAACTTGTGTGAAAGAAAAAAAAACCCAACTCCAGGTCTGTTTGTGATGAGGAAACTACATTAGAGACAGATAGATATACTTTTATTAGTGTTATTTAACATTTTTAAAGGTGTTTTATGTAACTTTTCTGACAGTGTAGATGTCCTCTGATTGTCCGTTATATTTTGTGATTCAACTTAACATGTAATGAGCATGTAATGAAATTAAGGACAGGCCCTTTAAAGTAAGTAAGTAAGTCTTTATTTATATAGCGCTTTTCACAGACATTTTTGATCACAAAGTCGCTTTACAGATCATTACATTCAGCATTATTCATTCACTCTATACCTGGTGATGGTAAACTACTGTTCTAGCCACAGCTGCCCTGGGACAGACTGACAGAAGCGCGGCTGCCATGCCAATCAGCACCATCGGTCCCTCCAACAACCACCATCACTCACACACACACACCACTTTCATACTAGACAATGTGGGCGAAGTGTCTAACCACTAACACCAGTGCTAAAAAGTCACAGCAGGGGTGTAAGAAAAAATCGATTCAGTGATATATTGAGTACATTGCACAATTCTTGAATCGATTCAAAAAATTTTCACAAAAAATCCAGAGTTACATTTCTTATGATTAGTTCTTATGATTTCAAAATAAATAAATTCATGTAATACAATTTTGTGCTTGTGAAGTTCTACATGGCTATATTATTAGAAGTAATTATTGATAAATCGCAATATACTCTCCTTTGTTTTAGTATTTTTATATATCAGGATATATCGTATTGTGACATGTATAGCGTGACACATATTATATTGCCAGACTCATAGCAATGCACTAGCCAGGCTGGAGCCACCTAGTGCCTCCGCTCAATTTTCATTTCTCTCCAGCGACTAGGTCAGGAATTGGAATACACTAGACAGTGTGCAAAAACCCCAGAAGTGCGAGTTTGGGCACCAGCCAATCAGCGAAGAGATGTATATTCAGTGTTGTCAACGATTCCCAAGATCGAGGATTTAAAGCTGGAATAAAGAGAATGTTTGGTGAATTTTATCAAGAGGAAAGATGCTATTGTCCTTCTTCCTTGATTTTAAAGTTCTTTTACTGGTTTTTAAATGTCTTAATGGTCTTGGGCCTTCTTATCTTTCAGAACTGCTTTTACCCTACAAACCCTCGCGGACCCTGCGCTCCTCCGGCAGCAGCTCCTGGTCATTCCCAAAGTCAGGACACACACTCACGGAGGCGTCTTTTCAGTACTATGGCCCCCGTTTATGGAACTGTCTGCCGGAGGAGCTCAGGGCCAAAGAGAGCGTTCATGTTTTTAAGAGTAGGCTCAAGACCCACCTTTTTAGTTTAGCTTTTGATTGAAATCTTATACTTTTACTTGTTTCTATTGTACACATTTTATTATATTTATTTATTTTAGGCATATTTTCAGGATTTCCAGTGTTTTTTCTGTAGGAGCCTCTGCATCAGGAGCAGGGGTCGGCTGTGGCTGCCGGGGTCTGTCCTGTGGGCTCCTCTCTGCTTCTGATGTAGATGGCCCCTCTGATGGTGCTTTCTCAACTGGTTCACCTGTATTCAGCCTCACATCATAAAACATGTCGTTTTATGTATTTTACCATGTTTGTGTGTGTGTGTGTGTGTGAGTGTGTGAGCGTGTGTGCATGTTTGGATTGTCTGGTTGTTTGGGGTCGAGCAAGTGTGGGTATTGGGTTGGTGGGCGGATGGAAATGTCGTATTGTTTTTAATCACTGTAAAGCTCTTTGTGTTACAGTTTTGTATGAAAAGCGCTTTATGAATAAAGTTTGATTTGATTTGATTCCTACAGGATTTGGGAAAAGTTTAATAAACCAGTTAGCCCCGTTAGAGGCGCATTACATACGTCACGACCAAATAGCAGCGATTGGTTAAATAAAAAAAGTACCTGCCTACCGTCGATCAAACAAATCCTGATGCTGCGAGGTACAGACGTTTTTTTCTAATTGAAACCGGCTGATGAATAAGGTTAACAGTGACCCTCCAAAGACACTGATTTGTGCTGTTGGACAAATCAAGTGGAGCACTTCTTGTATCACCACATGACATCACAAGGTGGAACAGAGTGTTTTCTGTTTGAGAGAAAAACTCAGCCTAAATCTGCAGGGTTTGTGTGTTAAATGTGTGAATGAAACAAAACACAACTCCAGGTCTGTTTGGGATGAGGAAACTACATTAGAACATAGATCAGGAAAAATAATAACGGGCTGTAATATGGACCCTTTAAACGTTTGCGTAATGAACACACAAACTAACCTCAAACTGATTTCGAAACGTCTTTTGCGCGACCACCAAGTGCGGACAGTGCCTTGAATGTCTCCATGTTATTCTAATGATAAGGTTAAACAGCATGTTGGCAGCTTTTATCTTGTATCTCCAAAAATAAGCCCGGCTATAGAAAACCAAACCTGGGTTAAAAATAAAGCATGACTCGTTTCCGTGGAGACATTTTGTTGTCGGATTCAGAAACGCGAATCAAAGGAGTCGAACCAGCAGCCGTGATTTCTGTCTGCAGATAAGGCTTGTGTAAACAGTGAGTCCATATCTGAATGAAGGTACCAGCATCGGCCTGAAAAGAGCCATTCACGGAGGGCGAGGGTTCAATGCCGCGCCGCCTTTGAGCAAACGTGTAGCAGGATGTAGCACGTATGGATGAAATAACAGACACGGACAAGACCCAACCTGTGGCCCATCTCAGACGTGTGAGACTATACATGTATGTGTCATGGGAAATATAAGGCATGTTTCAGAGGAAAAAACAACAACACCTTTATGTACCTTTACGGTTGGGGGTCCGTCACCTGCTTGTTTCTGCGGAGATGTCACTGATCTGCCTGGAATCTTCCACGGTTTGACATTAAACAGCTCTAGTTTACATTTATTTTATAGCTCAAAAATATCTTGAAAAACAGGGATTCTGAATAGGGCTGGGTATCATTAAAGGACCCATCTCATGCAAAATCAACTTTTCAGAACTTTTTACCTTCTTAGGCTACGTTCAGACTGCAGCCTGAAGTGACCCAATTCAGATTTTTTGGCCCCTATGTGACCTGTATCTGATCTTTTAATGACAGTCTGAACGACACAGATCTGATTTTTTCAAATGTGACCCAGGACACTTGGATATGTGCTCCTGAAACCGATACATATCTGATCTTTTGACATGCAACTTCAGTCTGAACGGCCAAAGCGCATTCATCCGACCTACACGTTATCAACAAGCCACAAACGTCACTATTCTGCACGGAAGTAGGTGAAAATTGTTAATGAACTCCGTGTCACTGAAGTGAAGCACATCACCACTCACCACTCTTGGCTCCGTCTCCACATCCACATGTTCCTTTCACCGGAAAATGTGAACGACATCGCAAAAACATCGGATTTCACAAAAAAATCTAAATGGAGCATTAAGCCCTGCAGTCTGAACGTAACCTAAGAGTGATGTGTGAGCCTGTGTCGCCCAAGTGTTTTTTAAATTGATTCGATGTTTTTTTTAACAAATTGCAACGTATTTCTGCCACCCTCCCACGTGACAACGAACTAAAGCTGCTACACCTATGACGCGTCTGACAATTTCCACATGAACACCTAAAAACAAAAGCGACAGCATAAGCTCATTGTTCTACACTGCAGTGAACATGATATAATAAGTTGATCTACTAGTGTTTATTAATACTTTACCAATCAGTAATGTTCAGTTGATGTGGACGTGGTGCTTGAGCTTTGTGCACCTCAAAGTCCTCGTCCGATTCCGGGTCCAACACATGCGGCTGAACGCGCTGTATCTCCATGATGAATAAAAGTTTATTCCTGTCGCTATCAGGGTGCACGTCTGTCTCCCCCTCCCTCCCTGAGATGGGCGGAGAAAGGGCGGCTCACTCGTCGCCTATGTCACGTTTGGAGGGCGGAGCCTGTGCTTTCTCAGGATGGGCGGAGGAGGAGCAATAGTCGGACTTTCACAGTTCCTGGTCTGTGATGCCTCCAAGAAATCAGTAAGATTTCAGAACTATTGTGTAATGGATGTTCCAAAACCCAAATTGTGCTTGTTTATGTGCAGAAGATACAATGTGGAAAAGAGTTATTTTACATGAGGTGAGCCCTTTAAAAAGTTGCCGATACGATACAGTACATATCTCGATACATAGGCCACAATATGATACATATCTTGATACAGTTCACTTTCCATTTGATGCGATAGAATTCAAATCAATTTGATACGGTTCAATAAAAAATAATGGTTAAATCATGGCTGACACTAAAAGTCTGTTAAACCACTTCTTGAGCAAAGTTACGGAAGCCGGAAGGTCTCATAACAAATACAGCAACAAATACAAATGCGACAACTCCACAAAAAGCCACAACAAAGCAAAAAAAGCCACAACACACCAAAAAAAACACAATGGAAGTGACCGCGGGACTCTATTTTAATGCAAATGCCGCAAAAAATACAAATGCCACAACACAAATGCAAACGTCACAACACAACAAAAAGCCACAACAAACCAAAAAGTCCATTGGAAAATAGAGTCCCGAGGTCACTTCCGTTGTGGCTTTTTGGTTTGTTGTGGCTTTTTGTGGGGTTGGGGGGTTTGATTTTGTGTTGCTGCATTTGCGTTTGTTATGAGCCCTCCTGGCTTTTGTACAAAGTTCATATAAAACATTTTAATCATCAAAACAGTGAAAATGTCAAATGTGTCATATAAATGAGTTTCTTTCCTCTAAACAAGCAACAAAACTGTAGCGCTGTAACAAAATATTTTTGTAAAATATACCAAAAATATACTCATTATCATCCTATCAATCACATTAAGCACATTACTGTATAAGCACATTAAACGATAACATATCCCCTCCCCAGTGAGCCAGAGTGTTGGAGACGTGTGGAGACACTTTTTGAAATATTCCATCCAGTCCTTGTATTTACAGAGGTCACTGGTGCTAGACTAGTGCATGTCAATGGCCATAGTTCTCCTGCCACTAAAAACAGTCTTACCCACTCCACAAAACACCCGAAACAAATCTATTATTACACCAGACTGTCCATGTGAACGTCTGTGTCTGATTGGTCTGTTATCAGATCTTGATTTAGGGTCAAAACAGCAAATTAAACACAATAGGCTCATATAGAGTGGGTCCAAACGAACATTTTAAAGGGCCACTAAACACCAAAATCACTGTTTTCTGGGTCTAAAATAGAAGTGTATACCTATCCCTGGCCTTATTTTAGTGCATATTTGTTAAAAATCAGACTTTTGGGTCAAAAGCCGTGTCTGTAATGGCCTCTTAGGATCAACTATGGCCAGGATTTGAATTTTCCGGTTGGACTAATGACCGCCAATGAGTCAGATGCAGGTTATTACGGTGCCATAATGGATTGTCAAAGCCTGATCCTGTCAGATCTCAGAAGCTCAGAGGTCTGACCTGGTTAGTACCACTGGGAAAATCAGGTGCCACAGGGGGCGCCAGTCACAGAATACTGTTGTTGTGTCCTTAGGCAAGGCACTTCACCCACATTGTATGAAAGTGGTGTGTGTGCGTGAGTGTTGGTGGTGGTTGGAAGGGCTGATGGCTCAGATTGGCAGCTACACTTCTGTCAGTCTGTCCCAGATTTCATGGGAATATGGAGTGAATGAATAATGATCTGTAAAACATCTTTGTGACATACACTACCGGTCAAAAGTTTTAGAACTCTGCACTTTTTCCAGTTTTTACTGTTTACTGTTGTCCAAAATGTATTCTAAACTTTTGATTGATAAAAGTGTCCACCTTTGGCAGATATAACAGCTGAACACACTCGTTCTTCTTTTTACAATCAAAATCAAATATTGTTCAGAAAGTTCTTCCCAAGTCTGGTGCAGAAGTTTCCATAAATGTGTGGCACTTGTAGGTTGCTTCACTCTTCTGTCCAGTTCATCCCAAACCAGCTCGATGGGTGTTGTCGAAGTTTTCAGCTTGTCCAAGAAAGGGTGGAAGTAAAAGACTGGAGACCAACTGGACGTCTTACGCAGGAGAAGTTTATTTACCATCAATAACACGGGCCCGGGGGGACTTGAAAAGTCAACATAGTATGATTTCAAAAAAGAACATAGTGTGATCTTTAAGTGTTCAAGCCCCTTGACTGTGCTTCCAGAGGAGGAGGATTATAAAGCAAGTGGTGAGACTATGAAGGCCAGTAGGCACCAGTTAGTCAGCAATATGCCACAATTTAGATAGTGGTATGCCAATGGTATGCCAAGGGAAGATCATGGTGTAAATATAGCTTTTGTGTCACTGTTAAACGTACGTGGATGTTAAATGTACGTGGAAGATAAGTTACTTAAATTCTCTTACAATGGGGTTTAAGTCTGGAGACTGTGCTGGACACTCCACGTTTTCAAGTTGTTCTTTTTTCCTGAGGTATTTTTGGCAGAGCTTAGACTTGTGTTTTGTATCTTTTATCTTTTTTTAACCTCTGTCTGTTCAGTTCTTACCTTTGTACCATTTCAGGTTCTTCACTGGACTTGTACAACTTGAAAAGCAATAAATAAATGGAAAAATTAGGCTGTTCTAAAACTTTTGACCGGTAGTGTGTCTGTGACAAGTGCTATATAAAGTAAAAACAAAACTTGAAAAAATGCACGTGATGAGCACCTCTTAGCCTCGCCTCTACCTGGCACCACGATGTCCCGCCGTGTCTAGAGAAAAGAGAAACAGCGTGATCCGAGCATAAATGTCCGCTCTGTTTCAAAGTCCATGCCTCGTCGGATTGTTGTGGCTGATTGAAGTGGCATCTCCCAATCTGCCACTCTGGGGGATTTATTTTTTTTTTTTTTTCAGATTTTACTTCCTAAGGGTGTTTAATGGCGCTTTAAGATCAAAATAAACAGTGACGAGTGAACGGGAGCCAGATGGAACTATTTGGAACGTGGAGGATCAGAAGGTCCAGATGTATACAGTGTTCCCTCGTTTATCGCGGGGGTTACATTCTAAATATAACTTGCGTTAGGTGAAATCCGTGAAGTAATCAACTTTTATATTGTACAATTATTATATCTGTTTTAAGGTTGTAAAACCCCTCAGCACACACTTTATACTCTTTTCTCACACAGGACAGTTACAATCCTTTTTACTTCCTTCTTAAAACTTATTTCTGCACACACCCATGTACAGTACCACACACACCACACCTGCACAGTACAACACAGGACCCGCACAGTACAACACCGCAGTACAACACCGTATCCACGCAGTACAACACCGCAGTACAACACCATACCCTCGCAGGACAACGCCGCAGTACAACATCGCACATGCGCAGTACAACACCGTAGTGCAATACTGCACCCGCTCAGTACAACACCGCAGTACAGTACCGCACCTGCGCAGTACAGCACTGCAGCCGTGCAGTACAACACCACAGTACAACACCGCACTCACGCAGTACAACACCATAGTGCAACACTGCACCTGAGCAGTACAACACTGCAGTACAGCACCGCACTGCGCAGTACAACACTGCAGTACAGCACCGCACCTGCGCAGTACAGTACCACACCTGTGCAGTACAGCACCGCAGTACAACACCGCATCCGCGCAGTACAACACCGCACCCGCACAGTACAACACTGCAACTGCGCAGTACAACACCGCAGCTGCGCAGCACAGTGCCGCACCCGTGAGATTTTATCAAACTTTTGTGCTGCCTACACCACGGACTGAACCAAGACTAAACCAGGACTAACCCAGGACTAACCTAGGACAGATTTCAGGACTGAAGAGGAGGACTAATCCACGACTAAACTAGGACTAAAACAGGAGTAAACCAGGACTAAACCAGACCGCGAAAGGTGAACCGCGACATAGTCATAGGGACGACTGTATACATTCTACGAGTGTTAGTCACATGTGGTCAAGTGTTCATCAGTCGCAAACAGCCCTGGTTTTCCGTAGTCTGTGATGTTTCGAGGCTAATGCGATCTCTCCCACTGAAAATACACTGGAGCTTTGGGGTTAACTTAGTAGACCTTTCCAGTGTTCAGTGAGTACTTCTTTCACCACTGGATAAGGAGAAACCATTACAACATGGGTAAAAGCTCAGAAAAGTTTATTTTATATCATATGTCCTCTTTATAGAATCCACGACAACTCATCGATCACAAACAACTGAAAATCCCTTTTTCAAGTCAAGAATCCAAACTGTTTGTTAAAAAAAAGCCATTTGAGGTTAGAAATATTACAGAGCCGTCTCCAAGATCCACCCACAGTAAATCAAACTTCACTTTTCTCTTTTAACCAAAGCAGAACAATAACTTTAAATGAAATAACTGTCTCTCCTCTGATACATGTTCACTCCAGCTGAACCTCTCCTCCTCCTCGTGTGGTGGTCCATTTTCAGAGCGTTTTATGAGTTCGGTCTGTCACTGTTTTATGCACCTCATATATTTCACCTCAGGATTCAAATGAGAGTGATTTGGGTTGAATAAAACTAAACCACAGGTCAGAGCCCAGTGGCGGTGAGTGATGGGCGATTGGTGAAACATTCATATTGTTCGTATTTCCTCTTTAATAATCGTGATTCAGAAGTGACTGGAAACACGAGGCAAAGCGAAGGGGAACTACACAACTGAGGTCAAATACAATAGATAACAGGCTTTTATCAATGTTTAAAGTTTTATGTTACACAAAATAGACTCTTGTGACGTTTAATCCATGTTAGAAGACTGTTATCTTATCTGAAACATACCTGGAGCAGTGTTTTGTTTCATTCACATGTTCGAGTTGCCTTATATTTTTTTCTGCTTTCTACTTCATCTTGTGAGAGGAAATGTTGTGCCTTTTGTCTCATAGAGTGAGTATTTTTTGAGTGTGGGTTTTTTGAGTATCCCGGTTTCTTCATGGTTCATGTATACACTCTATCCCGGTTTCAGTATCCCGGTTATGGCAGTATCCCGGTTATTAGAAACCGGGATACTGTAGCTGGTTTATTCCGATAGTAACCGGGATACTGTGGCATGTAAACGCAGTATCTCGGTGCATGCGTCCAAAAGACAAACACTTTCCAGTCTTTTCACCGCAACAGTAGCGACACAAATAAAATGACCAAGATGAATAAAGTGACCAACATAAATAAAGTGACCACACGAGTGAAATGACTGTAGAATAAAAAGATGTGCTAAATCTGCAGACATATGACCTGCACACGTATGATCACTGAAAAGTTAAAACATGAACTACCTCCTATACGATATACACACAGAACAGACTCACCATCATCAGCACCTCTTCTGTCACAAAAAGAACACACATAATCCACTGAGTCGTGTCTTTTAGTCTGAAAGAAGCTGAACCGCATCAGTGGAACAAGGAGCGAATTGTTTTTATCACCTTTTATCACGGTTTATGCAAATGAGCCATGTGGTCTTAAGTTTTGTTTCTGAAAAATGTAAACAAATGTGATTAAAGTTGGATATATGATCAAACGGGCTGATGTGGATCTACAGTGGTTCTGGTTTATATGTTATAAGTTGAGTTTATTTATGCAGAAGATTTTAATGAAGAATCTGTTGGGTCTGATCTGTGCAGTGGATTGTGGGAGATCTCATAGCTCCTCACCGCTGGTTAAACGTCCAGAGCTTCCTCTGCTAAAGGAGCTCACGGTTTGTATTTTTCCTGGTTTATTAAATTGATTTATGTTAATTTTTGCACTTGCGCATTTGTAAGATTTTGTCAAGAAACCAGGATACTCCATTTGATCATGTAACAGGGACATGAGTATCCTGGTTTCTCAGTGAGCATGAAAACGCAGTAACCTGAATACTGACATAACCAGGATATGACTAATAACCGGGATACTGATGTACATGTATACACACAAGACAAAAACATTAGTTTTGTTCAGTGTATCATTAATGTGTTGTCATTGCTAGGGATGGGCATGATTAATCGATTAATCGATAATTGATCATTAAGAATTTCATCGATTACGTTCATTTTAATCGATAAACCGAATGTAGGTTGCTGTGCGTAACGTGACTAAACAGGTCTGTACATGTGTCTCTGCATCAGAAGGAGCGAGACACAAACAGTGGGTCAGTCTGTAACGAACCGAAACACTAATGTGTATTTGACGATGATTTGTACAAGAAATTCCACACTTTCTGTTGTGTTCGGGACAAGTGTGAGTCCATGTGCACAGTGTATAAAGCAGCACATATGTTTCTGTGTCCAGTGGGAAAAAGTTTTACCAGGTGAGAGTCGCGCAATGTCGATGACGAGTCCCCACCTCCCTCCCCCCGTACGGTGTCCTGGTTTTGACAAACGCAAATATGATCACACTAACCTGTATTCACCTGAGTCATGTCTTTTAATCCGACAGAAATTGACCGCATCAGCGACACAAGAGCTGTAGTTTTATCTTTGCTTAGTTTATGCAAATTAGAAATGCAGTTTGAAGTTTTGTTTCTGTGAGAGTTGCACAAAACTGAATTAAACACATTATAATGTCAAACGGGCTGATGTGGCTCTAGAGTGGTTACGGTTTATTTGTCGTAAAGTTGAATTTATTTATGCAGATTAGTGCAGATAGTAATAATAATGATGATCATTTTAATATAAAAATGATAATGATTAATCGATAATCGATCGTTAATTCCTCCGACGATTGATTAAGAAAATTTCATCGAATGCCCATCCCTAGTCGTTGCTCACCTTTGAGTTTTCTTCTTTCTTCCCTTGAGAGTTGTGGATAAATTCTTCATGTTGAATGAGAGAATGAGATTGTTTATCCTTTGTGGAACTTGTTGGATGAAGATTTGGTGATGAGGCAGATTTATGAAGCTGGCTGAAAATACGCACAACATTTCCACAGATATTTTGCCGTAGAAAAGCAAACTGTTGTGAAACAGGTTTATTGAGTTCTACACATTATCAGTCTGGAACACAGAGCGTCATGATGATTGATGAATATTTGAGTCTGATCGGTGGAAGCGTCACAACAGCAGAAACTTCAGCAAAACACAGACATCTTCTCTGTCCACAAATGCACAAGGCTCTTAACTTCTGCATGTTTTTCACAAACTGAATACTCGTGTTGTATTGACTCTAAAATAGTCTGCAGTACGTCTGTGGGCTCCGCCATGTCTTCCACACAAACCTCAATGCTGTGACGTGATTGGTCCACTCAGCCTGTTAACCGTACAGCGGGCGCGCGTCAGGATGGATTCTCGAGATGTGCATCATTAATGAACTGTTCAGAGTTTCTCAAGAACATCTCACTCAGACCATCGCACCTTTAACATCTACACTCTGTTCTGAATCACATGAACAACAAGAGCCATGCTTCAATGGAGAGTCTCTTCTCCAGGACATCGGATGTGTGTGGATCTCTTGTCTCTCTGGCTCTCTGGCTCTCTGACTCTCTCACTCTGTCTCTGGCTCACTGGCTCTGGCTTTCTTTCTGCCACTGGCTCTCTGGCTCTTTAGCTCTGACTCTTTAGCACTAACTCTCTCTCTCTCTGGCTCTGTCTCTCTGTCTTTCTGGCTCTTTAACACTGGCTCTCTTTCTGGCACTGGCTCTCTGGCTGTGGCTCTGGCTCTCTGGCTCTTTTGCACTGGCTCTCTGGCTTTATTTCTCTGTCTTTCTATCTTGCTGGCTCTGGCTCTCTGTCTTTGGCTCTCTGGCTCTTTAGCTCTGGCTCTCTGACTCCCTGTCTCTTTGGCTCTCTGGCTCTTAAACTCTGACACTTTAGTTCTGTCTCTCTGTCTCTTTAGCTCTGTGTCTCTAGCTCTCTGGCTGTGGCTCTCTGGCTCTTTTGCACTGGCTCTCTGGCTCTATCTCTCTGCCTCTCTGTTTTGCTGTCTCTAGCTCTGTCTCTCTCTCTCTCTCTCTCTCTCTGTTCTCTGTCTCTCTGTCTCTGTCTCTCTGTCTCTGGCTCTGTCTCTCTGGCTCTGCATCACTGGCTCTCTGGCTCTCTGGTTGTGTGGCTCTCTGTCTCTTTAGCTCTGTGTCTCTAACTCTCTGTTGCTCTGTCTCAGTTTCTCTGGCTCTTTAGCTCTGGCTGTAACTCTCTGGCTCTCTGGCTGTGGCTCTCTCTCTCTCTGGTTCTGTGGCTCTCTGTCTCTGGCTCTGTGGCAGTGGCTCTGTGTCTCTGTGTCTCTGTGGCTCTGTGGCTCTATGTGGCTCTTGGCTCTGCTCTGTGGGGTGGCTCTGTGGCTCTGTGGCTCTGTGGCTGTGGCTTGTCTGTCTGTGGCTCTGTGGCTCTGTGGCGGTGGCTCTGTGGCTCTGTGGCTCTGTGGCTCTCTCTGTGGCTCTGTGGCTCTGTGACTCTGTGGCTCTGTGGCTCTGTGACTCTGTGGCTCTGTGGCTCTGTGGCTCTGTGGCTCTGTGGCTCTGTGACTCTGTGGCTGTGGCTCTGTGGCTCTGTGTCTCTGTGGCTCTGTGTCTCTGTGGCTCTGTGGCTCTGTGTGTGCTCTGTGGCTCTGTGGCTCTGTGGCTCTGTGGCTCTGTGGCTCTGTGGCTCTGTGGCTCTGTGGCTCTGTGGCTCTGTGGCTCTGTGGCGTGTGGCTCTGTGGCTCTGTGGCTCTGTGGCGGTGGCTCTGTGGGCTCTGTGGCTCTCTGTGGCTCTGTGGCTCTGTGACTCTGTGGCTCTGTGGCTCTGTGGCTCTGTGGCTCTGTGGCTCTGTGGCTCTGTGGCTCTGTGGCTCTGTGGCTCTGTGGCTCTGTGGCTCTGTGGCTCTGTGGCTCTGTGGCTGGCTCTGTGGCTCTGTGGCTCTGTGTCTCTGTGGCTCTGTGTTCTGTGTCTGTGGCTCTGTGGCTCTGTGTCTCTGTGGCTCTGTGGCTCTGTGGCTCTGTGGCTCTCTGTGGCTCTGTGGCTCTGTGCGGTGGCTCTGTGGCTCTGGTGGCTCTGTGGCTCTGTGGCTCTGTGGCTCTGTGGCTCTGTGGCTCTGTGACTCTGTGGCTCTGTGGCTCTGTGGCTCTGTGGCTCTGTGACTCTGTGGACTCTGTGGCTCTGTGGCTCTGGTGGCTCTGTGGCTCTGTGACTCTGTGACTCTGTGGCTCTGTGGCTCTGTGGCTCTGTGACTCTGTGGCTCTCTGTGGCTCTGTGGCTCTGTGGCTCTGTGTCTCTGTGGCTCTGTGGCTCTGTGGCTCTGTGGCTCTGTGGCTCTGTGGCTCTGTGTCTGGCTCTGTGGCTCTGTGACTCTGTGTCTCTGTGGCTCTGTGGCCTCTGTGGCTCTGTGGCTCTGTGGCTCTGTGGCTCTGTGCGGTGGCTCTGTGGCGGTGGCTCTGTGGCTCTGTGGCTCTGTGGCTCTGTGGCTCTGTGGCTCTGTGGCTCTGTGGCTCTGTGGCTCTGTGGCTCTGTGGCTCTGTGCTCTGTGGCTCTGTGGCTCTGTGGCTCTGTGGCTCTGTGGCTCTGTGGCTCTGTGGCTCTGTGGCTCTGTGGCTCTGTGGCTCTGTGGCTCTGTGACTCTGTGGCTCTGTGGCTCTGTGGCTCTGTGGCTCTGTGGTGACTCTGTGGCTCTGCTGTGGCTCGTCTCTGTGGCTCTGTGGCTCTGTGGCTCTGTGGCTCTGTGGCTCTGTGGCTCTGTGGCTCTGTGGCTCTGTGGCTCTGTGGCTCTGTGGCTCTGTGGCTCTGTGGCTCTGTGGCTCTGTGGCTCTGTGGCTCTGTGGCTCTGTGGCTCTGTGGCTCGTGGCTCTGTGGCTCTGTGGCGCTCTGTGGCTCTGTGGCTCTGTGGCTCTGTGGCTCTGTGGCTCTGTGGAGAGGCGTTGTGTGGAGTATTTTTAGTTGGTGGTTTGGGGCCCAGAAAAACACGTGACACATGACGAGAGCCAAAAGTGAACCACAAGGTCACAGAGCTTCAACCGAGAGAGAGAAAGACACGAGACGAAGAAGACGAAGAGCAGGACGAAGACGAAGAGCAGGACGGAGGGAGACGAGGACGAAGACGAGGACGAAGACGGACGAGACGAAGGAGACGAGGACGAGACGAAGAGACGAGGAGAGACGAGGACGACGAAGAGAGACGAGAGAGAAGACGAAGACGAGACGAAGACGAGGACGAGATGAAGACGAGACGAGGACGAGGAGAAGACGAAGAGAGAGATGAAGACGAGGACGAGAGAGAAGACGAGAGGGAAGAGAGAGATGGTGGGGAGAGAAAGAAAGGGAGAGTTTGCAAAGAGAGGGAGGGAGAGGGACCTGGAGAGAGAAAAGGGGAGAGAGAGAGAGAGAGAGAAGGAAGGAGGGAGAGTAGGAGAGAAGGAAGGAAGAGACAGGGAGTAAGAGGGAGAGAGAGAAAGAGAGATGGGGGAAGAGAGAGAAAGAGAGAGGGAGTGTGGAAAGAGAGAAAGAGGGGAGGAAGAGGGGCAGTGAGAGAGAAAAGAGGAGAGACAAAGAGAAAGGGAGAGGGAAGGAAAAAGAGAGGGAGTGAGGGATGAAGGGAGAGTGAGGGAGAGAGAGAAAGATGTTGGGGAGAGAGAGAGAAAAGGAGAGGCGGCGAGGTAGGAAGAGAGAGAAAGGGAGAGGGGGAGAAGAGGAGGGAGAGGGGAGGAAAAGGGACCAGGAGAGAAAAAAAGGAGAGAAAGAGAGGGAGGGAGCAAGGGAAGGAGGGAGAGTGGGGGAGAAGAAGGGAGAGACAGGGAGGAAGAGGAAGAGAGAGAAAGATGGTGGGAAGAGAGAGAAAGGGAGAGAGAAAAAGAGGGGGAAGAGGGGCAGTGAGAGAAAAGAGGAGAGGGAGAGAGGGAGGGAGGGAAAGAGACAAAAAATGGTAGGGAGAGAGAGAAAGCGAGAGGGGGAGAGAGAGAGAGAGAGAGAGAGAAGGAAAAAGGGGGAGGGAGCGAGGTAAGAAAGGAGACGAAGGGAGAGACAAGGGGAACTAAGAGGGAGAGAGAGAAAGTGGAGGGAGAGGGGAGGATGAGGGGATGGGAGAGAGAGTGAGGGAAGGAGGGAGAGTGGAGGAGAAGAAGGGAGAGAGAGAGAAAGAAAGGGGGAGGCGGTGAGGAGAGAGAGGGAGAAACAGGGAGGGAGAGGAGTGAGAGAGAAGAAAGGAGGTGAGGAGAAAAAGGGGAAAAGACAGAAAGAAAGAAGGGAGAAAGAGGAAGGATGAGAGAAAGAAAGAAAGTGAGGGACAGAGTAGGGATGATGTGGGGAGAGGGAGAGAGAAAGAGAGGAAGGGTGTGAGGAGAGAAAGAGGGGATGGAATGAAACAGAGAAAGAGAGAGAAAGACGATGAAGGAGTGAAGCGTAAGGAAGATAGAGAGAAGGTGAGAAGAGAGAGGGATGAGAGAAAACAAGAGAGAGAGGGAAAGAGAGACATGAGGGAAGAGAGCGAGATGAGTGAGTGAAAGTAAAAAGAGAAGGATTAAAGGGAAAGAGAGAAAGATTGATCTGTTTACTCTCCAAATGTGTTGAACAGACGGAAGCAGAGAGTCGGAACGAGAGATCAGAGAGAGAGAGAGAGAGAGAAGAGAGAGAAGAGAGAGAAGAGATCACGGCAACAACTGTCACCAAAACATCACACAGACGAACAAAAAAACACAAAAAAACACAAAGGATTCTGCAGAAAGAAAGAAAGAAAGAAAGAAAGAACGAACGAACGAACGATGCTCTAAACTCTTCATCGGAGGAGAGAGAGAGAGAGAGAGAGAGAGAGAGAGAGAAAGGTGAGTTCATCTGGAAACGACGACGACAAATAAGAGACTTTTGTTTCACCAGAGTCTGTGAAAGAGCAACACTCACAACAGACGAAAAGAAAGAGAGAGAGAGAGAGAGAGAGAAGAGAAGAGAGGAGAGAGAGAGAGAGAGAGAAGAGAAGAGAAGAGAGGAGAAGAGAGGAGAAGAGAAGAGAAGAGAAGAGAGGAGAAGAGAGAGAGAGAGAGAGAGAGAGAGAGGAGAGAGAGAAGAGAGGAGGGAGAAGAGAGAGAAGAGAGAGAAGAAGAAGAGAAGAGAGAGAGAGGAAGAGAAGAGAAGAGAAGAGAGGAGAAGAGAGGAGAGAGAGAGAGAGAGAGAGGGAAGAGAGAGAAGAGAGGAGAGAGAAGAGAGAGAGAGAGAGAGAGGAGAGAGAGGAGAGAGAGAGAGAAGAGAGAGAGAGAGAGAGAAGAGAGAGAGAGAGAGAGAGTAGAGAGAGAGAGAGAGAAGGAGCAAGAGAGAGAAGAGGGGAAGAGAGAAGAAGGAGAGATGAGAGAGAGAAGAGAGAGAGAGAGAAGAGGAGTGAGGAGAGGTGAGAGAAACGAGGAGAGGAGAGAGAGAGGAGAGAGAGTGAGAGAGAAAAAAGGAGAGAGAGAGATGAGAGAGTGAGAGTGTGGGGAAGGAGTGGAGTCTTCCCCTTCTTTTTGTCCTCCTAGTCCTCCGCCGCTCTGTCTCTTTTTCCTCCTCTTCTTCCAACTCTTTTTCTCTCCTCTCACTCCTCCGCCTCTCCACCTCTTTTCTATCTTTCCTCCTCTGCGCTCTCCCTCTCCTCCTCCTCTTCCCACTCTTTTTCTATCTTCTCGCTCCTCCACCTCTCCCCCCTCTCCTCTTCTCTCTCCTCCTCTTCTCCTCTCGTCTAAATGTCTTCTGTCGTTCACACCTGTTGGCGGCTGCAGCTGTGGGCGCACAAATGGAGGAGGTCAGAGGTCAGAGGTCAGAGGTCACGCAGCCTAAACCCTGAGTCTGTCTCCTGAAGCTCAAACGCCAGAGCCACACGAGACACACGAGACACTCTAGAGCCACAGAGCAGCGGCGGCGGCGGCGGCCATCTTTAGACTGGAGCATAAGACAAAATAGTATACTGTAGTAGTCCGTTACATCAGAGACTCATTATCAACTGAGGCAGCAAAATCTGACTTTTTTGCCCTTATCCTCTCACATATCACATCCTGTATCATCAGCTGGTATAATACATCACTCACAACAATAAAACCCATTGAATCACTCTATAAACAAGCTCTAAAAACACTTGACAAAAAACACTACAGATCCCACCATTGTCACATTTTGCAGAAATACAAATTAATGACCTGGGACAATCTTATTAAATTTAAAAATATCTGTCTAATGTACAAGATTAAACATGACTCGGCCCCCCCCTTCGCTGAATGACTTTGTAAATTTCAGATCTAGTGAGGGCAGAGTGAGCAGAGGAGCAGTGAGGGAAGACTGTATTATTCCTCATAGAAAATGTTCTCTTTCATCAGAGCGTCTCATCAGTCAGAACATCTCCCTCATTCTCTGCTTTTAAAAAGAATGCTAAAAAGTGGCTTTTAGAAACGCAAATGTGTGAACACTAAAACTTTTATTGTGTTTTTGTAATCTTATTGTACATTTGTGTAATTTTTGATGTGTAACTTTTAAGTGTATTTTCTTTTAGGATGCCTTTTTGACATCTGGCAAAGGGACTACCGATGCAAATGAGCTCTTATCAGCGAACTCGAGCACATTTACATTGTTTTGGTGTTGATTAATGTGCATTGTCCCTTTTCAAATAAATAAATAAATAAATAAAATATAAGAGCAAGAGCACCTCATTTATTTTCTCTGTAGTACACACACAGAACATGGAAACATAGGGTTTCATTTTTAATATTCACTTCACACATTTCCAGGTGGATAGGTGGTATAGATGGTACAGAGCTGATCTTAAAGAGGTCTTATGCAAAATCTTTTTTTTAGCTTTATACCATGTTCTAAGGCCCTCCAAGACCTTTAATCTGGCCCTCGGCTGATTTTCTACTAAAATATTTTAATTATATTTTCTATTAAAATATTGTTAATTTTGTGTGGTGTTTATCACAGCAGCGTCTCCAGCGTCTCTGTACGTGGCCCCTCCCACCAGAGCAGCACAAATGAAGACTTGTCTCTTTCCAAACGCTCTTAAAGGACGATCGTTTTGACTGTTGACCGTGACTCCCTCATCAGAAAAATGTCAAACATTTTCCAGGATTTTCCAAGAAAAATTGACATTCCTAATTGCATTTTTCTTAAAGTTTCAGGTTGTTCATAATATTATAATATTTTGTAAAAGAAAGAGTTCACCAATTAAAAAGATTTCTGTAATAGATTTGCATTTCTCTGCACAAATATTTGAACTTATTGTTATTTTTGGGGTTTATATGTCATGAGTTTTCTGATCCGGCCCCTTTGGGATCAAAGTAGGTTGGATACGGCCCCCGGACCAAAATGAGTTTGACACCCCTGCTCTAAGAGTTCTATCTTAGGTTCTTCTTTTAGACCCAGAGTTTGTTTTCAAGGACGAGATTGGACTAGAGCCCGACTGATATATCGGTTGGCCAATATTATCGGCTGATATAGGCACCTGTAGACATATCGGCTATCGGCCGATATATTTGCTGATATGGGCCGATATTTCACTTGGACATGTTATACCTCGTTATAAATCTTAGACTCTCTACATTATGTTCATTTAATCCAATTTACAGACAGATAAATGTCCAAATATGTGGCTCTGCATCAGTATTTATCTGCGAGTCATTTGTCTGTGTGTGTCCGTACTGTCCCTGAACACACCACAGAGGCACGTCACTCTCGTTTGTTTGTTTACACTCACACACACGGATCCAAACACTGAGATTATTTTCTTTTACGGACAATCGGTTTGAATCTGGATTAAAAGGACTTTTATTAGTGCAGTGATGTGAGGAGGAGCCTGTGTGAGCGCTGAGTGTTGGAAATATGTCGACTTTGAAGCTAGTTTTGGTCATTTGTTATTGGTTAGCGGACAGGACAGAATGTGAGAATGAAAGAGCGAAGGCGAAACACGAGCAACGAAACACAAAGCAGAACAGGAACAACTCAAATCGGCTGTTTGTGACACTGTAAAAGAGAGAAGCACATTCTGGACTGAGATGGAGCAAATGTCACTGGGACAAAGGAAAACTAACATCGTCACTGGATTAAAGAGGCAATCGAAATACAGAAACATGCCGATGGGACGATAAACCGGGACGAGGGGCTTTTTTTACTCTCACACACCTGGAATACTGTCCTGAGGAAGTGGCACTGCAGGTGGCGCCAAAACTTGTTTAAATCAGCTGACTGGACACATCGCAGCAACATCACCTGACACTGAGGAAGACCACAGTCCACATTGTCAGGGATGAAAAAAATCTCCCAGGTCCTATTCAAACCCTCCTTAAGGTTAGATGTAAGATTGTGTGCAAGGCTCCACCCACATGCTCACCAATCGACAATTCTCCCTCAGTATACAGAAACATGATACAAAAGTCTACTCTACAACTTCACAAACCTGATGTGATGTGCACTAGTTTCATTGGAAGGATGAGCACTGATTGTGTTGTGATAGCGCTCTGAAGGGGGAGAGACTAGCCGCAGAGAGCAAAGGAAAGGGAGACCAAAAAAAATTGAAATTATTATAGCAAAACAAGAAAAGGTAACATGATCTAAATATGTGTTGTGTTATCAAAGCCTCAACCGTTCCAGCCCTAAACTACATCTGAGCTACACAGTCCCAACATGGCCGCCAAATCCACTCTAGAGCCTCATCACCTCTATGGCTCCTGCAGAGTCACAGCTGAGGAGTGTTAAACACACAGTCAAGGTCAGAGGTCAGAGGTCAGGTTTGGGGTCATGGGGGTTTACACAGGGCTTTGTACAGAGCTGCTCGTTCAGACTGCAGAGTCAGCAGAGCGACGCTCAACTCACTACCACCACTATTTATATTTACTCATGTTAGAATGCTGTTACCTCCTCAAAAAAACACACCCGGAGTTGTGTTTTGTTTCATTCACACATATTTGTCTCCAAATCTGGAAATGCTGTGTTCCATCCTGTTATGTCATGAAGCTGCAGTTTTCAAGTTTAACTCCTTTTACTTTTAGTTCAGTGGAGGTTTACTGAAAATATCCAAATGATTCTAGTGAAAGTCCAGTAGGAGTTTAAACAAAACAATGAAGCACTTTCTGTATTATCGTATGACATCACAAGGTGGAACAGGAGAGTTTTCTGTGTGAGAGAAGAACTCGGCCTAAATGTGCAGGGTTTGTGTGTTAAACATGTGAATGAAACAAAACACAACTCCAGGTCTGATTGTGATGAAGAAACAACATTAGAACAACATATATGGGCCCTTTAACCCATTATTGTACACCATTTCCCAAAGATGCATGATCAAACATTATTCTTTTATGGAAATTGTCAAAAAGTGCATGAAAAGTGAGTTTTACACAATTGTGACCAGAGGACTATTACCTTGTATTGTGAATAAAAACTGCCGTAAGAGATGTTTGATTAATTTAATGTGGAAATACTCTGTTTTGACTTTCATCTCTGAGATAGTTTACATATTTAATGATAAAATGTAATGACATTTTAACATAAAAAAATATTGTTTTCAGTTTGACAGATGTTGATTTATATAACACAGTGCAATTCGTCCTCAAAATGAGGAAGATGTTGTTCTAATATGAGGGGTAGATGGGGTATAATTATTCTGAGAGAACTTTGGATGTTCTTTTGGCTTATCCCAAAAGTAAAAAGGATCCTAGATGCTCTATAAATTTCTCTCAGTTGCGTCTAGGTCTTTGGATGTTCTTCAGACTTGTCCCAGAGGACCCTAGATGTTCTTCATGTTCCTCTCTATGTTCTTGGAGACTTTGGATGTTCCTTAAAGGGCCCATCTCATGCAAAATCAACTTTTCAGAGCTTTCTACCTTCTAAGAGTGATGTGTGGGCCTTGTATATGTCGCTGAAGTGGTTTTTAGATTGATTCTGTGTTTTTTTTTTAACAAATTCCAGTGTATTTCTGCAACCCTCTCACGTGACAACGAACTAAAACTGCTACAACAATGACGCGGCAGCTACACCTATGAGGCATTTGATGTAGTAGTAAGCACTCCGCAGGAGGCCGGCCCTTGAGCTCCTCAGAGTGTGAGATGGTTCGTGTGGCACTAACACCTCACAGACGTACTTTGATGCTCGGCCATGGAGAGACTTGTATGCAAACAGAGGTCTGTTCTCTGAGCCACAGGAAGTACCGTATTTTCCGGGCTATTAGACGCTCTGGATTATAAGACACACTGTCATTAAATGGTCTATTTTCAAACTTTTTTCACAAATAAACCACCCTGGACTTTAAATGAAACACAACAGTGTGATGGGTGAGTGGTTTTGTTTGTTTGTTTGTTCACGGTGACTCTGGGCTTTGTTCAGTTGTGGCATGTAGGGAGGGTGCTGTCTGGGACGGCTGGATTGTCGGCGTGTTCACAGTGACTCAGTTGTTCAGTTGTGTCTAGAAGTGGCACGTTGCACTCGCTTTTTCAGTTCGTTCCTCTGTTCCATTCCTCGTCGGCGTGGAGTGATGAGTGTGTCTGTGGGTGTGTTCCGCTGTGCGGTCGCTGTCTGCTCCGTGTGTGTTTGTGTGTTCTGCGGGTGGTGCGGCTTTGTAGTTTACTGAAGTCGTGCTGGGACACCCGAGTGGATTCGTGTATAGGGCGCTCTGGCTTGCAGGACGCGTGGCCGTTTTCTGATGAGGTTAAAGGCTTAAGAGCGCGTCTAATAGCCTGGAAAATATGGTAAACATTTCAATCAAAATCCTTTATTCTTTCAAAAAATACATGACATAGATTGAAACAGAGTAACAAATTAGAGCTTCACAAGTAGGCGATTTTTTTGGTTGGGTCAGTGGGTTGAAGTGGGTTAAATGCAAGTGAATGACTCAGTGTGTACACGTCCAGCCTGTGGCCTCTGTTCAAATATGTTCCATGTGAAGTTCCTGGTGAGAGCGTGGAGACCTGCTGCGGGCTTTTATTGTGGTGGGAGCAGGAGCCTGTTTGGGTTCACTCTGAGGTCTAACTCTCTCGGTGTTAAAGGTGACGATGACGCGTTTCCTCCTCTGCGGTTCTGGATCCATCCTCTACTCCAGTCTCCCACGACAGGTGCAGAGGAGGACAGGTGCAGAGGAAGACAGGTGCAGAGGAAGACAAGTGCAGAAGAGGACAGGAGCAGAGGAGGACAGGTGCGGATTTGGACGGGGCTTCGGGTTTCAGTGTGATTTCCAGGAGGGATTTTCTGAGTGTGATTTCTCGAGCTTCTTGCGCTCGTCCGTGAGCAGAGGAGTGACGCACGTGGGCTGTGAGGCTTTGTCTAACAGAGCATGATGAGTTTTCAATAGTATTTCCAGAACATGACTCTCAGAAACAAGGATGAGAATGTGTGTTTGACGTCAACTCCTCTGGACTCGACTTAAAGCTACCACCTGCATGTTTTCTCTCAACAGACGATGGCAGATGTGAAACCCGCATTAAAAATTAAACGTTTTTGGGGTTAATATTTATCGCATGAACTTTTTCTTTGCACTAGTGGGAAGTTTTTGGTTGTTTTTTGATTGTACAATAAGATTTAAGCTGTAAAAGTTTGAATTAATGACTTCTGTGATTCATTACAGATGCAAACCAACTACTGAAGTGTTTCATTTTCCTATTTATTTATTGCAGCTTGTGGTTTTAACAATATTGTACATTTAGAATAGTTTTCATGGATTAAATCTGCTCACACCAGCATTCGCACACCACTTTCATACTATGTGGGTGAAGTGTCTTGCCTAAGGATACAACAACCACTTTTTTTTTTAACCGCTGGCGCCCCACCTGATTTTCCCAGTGGTCTCCCATCCAAGTACAAACCAGATCAGGCTTTGACAAAGAGCAGAGGTGGGACCAAGTCGTTGTTTTGTGAGTCTCAAGTAAGTCTCAAGTCTTTGACCTCAAGTCCGAGTCAAGGCCCAAGTCAAATACAGGCAAGTCCAAATCAAGTCCGAGTCATCTGCTTTGAGTTTCGAGTTATTTCTTGCTTGTTTCTATGATTTTTTAAAGTAAATTGTCCTTAAAAAGTCATGGCATATATATTTATGAGTATTTATATAAGAGTATTTATTAGTGTCGTAATATTCAAGACCTTTTTTTACGATCTTGGTCTCGTCTCGGACTCGACCCCATTTGGACTCGGTCTTGTCTCAGTCTTGAAGACATTTGGACTGGGTCTTGTCTCGGTCTTGAAGGAGCTTGTACTTGATCTTGTCTTGGACAGCAACATGTGGTTGAAGTTTGCCTAATAAAAGTGCACAAACACATCTGTATTTGTCATGATGTGTGTTTGGTAAATGTGCAGAGGCTGAACCCCGCTGTAAAACCAGTGTAACTCCAGTTAGGAACTTGAAAAAACAGGTTTAAAAATCTTACAGACTTTCTTAACTTTCTCCATAGTTTTGTGTAAAGTGCCAGTGGAAGTTCTCTTAAAGAAGGGGTTCTCAAACTGTGGGCGAGGGTCCAAAAAAGAGTGTTTCAGTGCAGTGCAGTTTGGTTGGCCTATTTTAATGTAGATGGATCTATGGATCTATAAAAACACTGATATATAGATAGATAGATAGATAGATACATATATAGATAGATATAAATATAGATAGATAGATATATGTGTGTGTGTCAAAATAACTGTAAAATAGAAATAAATGTAGGAAATTACAAAGATGGTCTCGATTTGTTCTCAATGGGCTGTGGTCTCAGCCTCGACCTTTAAAAGTCTTGGTCTTGTCTTTGTCTCAACCCTCACAGGTCTTCGTCTTTTCCTGATCTCTGGACCCTGTGGTCTTGATCAGGTCTTGGTCTTGATGGTCTCCTGAAGAATTCAGATTTAAAAGTGCTAAATAACAGTTATTTTGCCATCAAGGATCATGTTCTATGTACAGTAGTTCCCTCTGTTTTACTGTATTGTACTGTATATAACTGTAGTACTTTTGAGGATACCACATCACAGTACTTCAGTTTCATTCAAAGTAACAAACAGAGAAGTGAGAGGAACATGTTCCAGTTTGTTCCTGTAAAATTAAGCACCACATTTATCAACTGTAAAAAGAAAAGTATTTTCTAAAAACATGTGTTGTTTTAAGGAGAAGCATCAAGTCTTCTCAAGTCACAGGCGTCATGTTTGAGTCAAGTCCCAAGTCACTGACCTTCAAGTCCAAGTCTAGTCCTAAGTTTTAGTCCAGTCGAATCCAAGTCCCCACCTCTGACAAGGAGGTTTCTATATTTTCATTTACTGTCTTAATTTACTTCAGCACTATATCATACTTCAGAATGTGTTATTATGGTGTACTGGTGGACCCAACACCAGAAAAACTCCATAGTCCACCTTTAAGCAGGACATATTTGGTTTAATACATCCACTCTTTACTTTACAGCTGCGGTGCCAGTCTAAATATTCCACGTGTTCCCACTCGGAGCTGCTGTTCTGAAGGAATGCTTTCTAATGGCTGCATATTTGAGCAGGGAGGGTCCGGCGGGGTCTTGATGGACAGGACCTGGTTCAAGTCCGGTTCAGATCCAGGATTTGGACCGGGGCGGGTCCAGACGGTCTGCAGACGGACCACAGCCCAAAGAGTCCTGTCGCAGTCACTTACACCTCCACATACCTGCAGGGTTCAAACGCCAGGAGAGGACGGCTCTGGCACGCGCACACTGGAAAAAGAAGAACAGCCACTTTAAATTACTACATTCAGGATATTAAAGGGCCCGTATTACACAGAACGGACTCTTGTGAGCTTAAACCCTGTTATAATATTACTACCTCCTCAAAAACAGACAGAGAAGTTTCCAGGTTAACAGCTCCTTTTACCTTTTTGTTCAGCAGACATCGGTAATTCCAGGGTTGAAATCATCCAAATGACTCTGGAGCACTTCCTGTATGACCACAAGATCTGCATCTGGGGAATTTGAAAAGATAAGATGAACTTGTTGTTGTTGTATTGTATTGTATCTGGGGTATTTTTCCTTTTTTTTAAGCTATATTATCTATCTAAGATTTAAGACTCATTAACAAAAAAACAAAGGTGTACAGTTGTACATAACACTGACACCCAGAATACACACTTCATCAACATTTAGTGAAGTAAAGTTCAGATGGGTGTGAGTCAGGGACACACTTGGTCCGTCTGTATCAAAACTTGTGAGGAAAAAAGAAAAGACAAAAAAACCTTCAGGATTTCTTCAGAATCCATAAGCAAAGCACTAAACTCTAAAGCACTAAACTCTAAAGCACTAACCTCTAAAGCACTCTAAAGCACTAACTCTAAAGCACTAAACTAAAGCACTAACCTCTAAAGCACTAACTCTAAAGCACTAAACTCTAAAGCACTAAACTCTAAAGCACTAAACGTCTAAAGCACTAAACTCTAAAGCACTAAACTCTAAAGCACTAAACTCTAAAGCACTAACCTCTAAAGCACTACTAAACTCTAAAGCACTAAACTCTAAAGCACTAAACTCTAAAGCACTAACGTCTAAAGCACTAAACTCTAAAGCACTAACCTCTAAAGCACTAAACTCTAAAGCACTAACCTCTAAAGCACTAACCTCTAAAGCACTAAACTCTAAAGCACTAAACTCTAAAGCACTAAAGCACTAAACTCTAAAGCACTAACCTCTAAAGCACTAACCTCTAAAGCACTAAACTCTAAAGCACTAAACTCTAAAGCACTAAACTCTAAAGCACTAAACTCTAAAGCACTAAACTCTAAAGCACTAACGTCTAAAGCACTAACCTCTGTTCATGTGAGGGAACAGAAATGCGATTTTGTTTGTAAATGACGGTGACCAATGAGCTCCTTCGTTACACATGTGTCACAGAAATAAACAAATCTGACTGGACGATCATGTTTGACTCTGGCTCGATGGGTTCTTGGGTCCTTGACAGTTCAGTAGATGTTTTTACCTTGGGCTCCGGTCAAGCAGAAGTAAACAGCAAGGCCAAAAATTCAAGTTAATGCATCTGATATAAAAAATGTATTGAACAGATACATATGTACTCTAGTTTATGAAACTGTTGACCTTTTTTTTCTGTACCGTTTTTGGTTCTAAAGTTCCATATGTTTTAAAACAGACCATGTATGAAACATGGAACAAAAATTATTTCCCAAATTTCAAAGACCTGAAAATCATGTAAATAAATGGGTGTATTTCATCATATCTTGTGTTATTCCATCTTTGAACTGTTGATGAAGGTACAGGATTTAAAAAAAAAAAAAAAAAAGTATTTAAAATGATAAAAATTTGCTTGGAAGGACTGACATATTTTTATAGAAATAGTTTCCTTTCATTCTGAAGTAATATTAAAGTTTTTCAGAAGAAAAAAGCGACAAATTATGCAAAATCCTGCACCTTCTACTTGTTTGTACAATTTTCCCTCCGTTACTTTTCCCTCCGTTACCATGACCTTTCTTAATAAAATATCAAAAAGTAAGAGGTTTTTCAACCTAATCTTGTACCATATGGTAGAAAACTATATGAAGCAAATATTCAAACCAGTTTGTTAAGGATATGGAAGTGAGAACCAAGAGTTATCACTGTTTGGATTTATTGACCAAAAAGTGCTGCATATTTCATTCCCTCCGTTACCGACATGAGTTTTTATATTTTTTGTCAACAACTTGATAAACTTAACCTTTTTGGATTGGCCTGTGGACAAGACTGACAGAGAGGGAGTTCATTCTGGATTTGCCCATCAAATGAAAAACATTAATTCTGTTTTTCTTTCATTTCTTTTGTTTCTCCACAGATCTGACCTATAACACGGCCTGGAGGCTTCACCTGTTTTGCTTCATGGAGACTGTGATGTTCCTTCTCTCTCCTCTCCACAGGACGCTGGGCCGATAAACGGTGAACCACTATGCACCTTTGCACTTTTTTGTACTAACTCTAAATGACTGAATCATCTTAGCAAAATAAAAGAGCTCTTGTGTGGTTCTTGTGTCTCTCTCTAGTTTGTTGTGATTCTTTGGGTCAAAACAGAGATGATCACATTAAGCAGGATGCCCAATATGTTGATCATGATCTACCAGTTGATTGCCAAGGTAGTGTGGGTAGATTGTAGTTTCGTAGTACTCGAGACCGTTCTTGACCTTGAGACCTCTTTTTTTTTGTTTTTGTTTTATGGTCTTGGTCTTGTCTCGGTCTTGAACGCGTTTGGACTTGGTCTTGTCTCGGACTGGAGGTCTGACACTCGACGAGAGTGATCATATATCATTACGGCCGCCGCTGTCAGCAGTAAACTTGTACTGGTGTGTGGGAGCGCGGGGCTCTTCTGCAGCCTGTGCTCTCGTCTGGAGCCTGTGGACACATCACAGACAAACAGCAGCGTGTGCCCTCGTGTACCAGCGTGTACACAGGGCAGGTTAAACGGTTTAAAACATCCTACCTGTTCATCTGCCTCACGTCAGCGCACAGCTCCTCACCTAAATACCACAGTAAAACCAGTAAGAGAATGTCACTCCAGAACTTGAAAAAAATGGTTTAAAATCCAACAGTTTCTTCACAGTTTTGTGCAAAGTGTCAGTGGAAGTTTTCTTAAAAGAAGTGGGTGAGGGTCCAAAAAGGGATGCAGAGTGTTTCAGTGCACTACAGTTTGTTTGACTTACTTTGAGCTTAAATGAACATTTTTCAGATCAAATGTACATAGATTTATAAAAACATATTTATGTGAGTCGGTCTTTTGCCACATGAAGATCGTGAGGTCCAAGTGCTGTTCCACCATGACTGATTCTCAATATATTTATACACAAATACATGATTTGCATTTGTGTAGTAAGTAAATCATTTTGACTTGATCATTTGGTCAAAAAGTGTGGGCACCTCTGCATTAAAGGGTCCACATCACACTATTTTCTGATCTCTGTTGTGTTTTGTTTCATTCACACGTTTAAACACACAAACCCTGCGCATTTAGGCTGAGTTCTTCTCTCAAACAGAACACACAAGTTCCACCTTGTGATGTCATGTGGTAATACAGGACGTGCTCCATTGTGTTTTTAAACTCCATTCACCTTGACTAGAATCATTTGGATCATTTCAGCCCTGGAATTGCCAAACTCTACTGAACTAAAGGTAAAAAGTAGCTGTAAAATTACTGCTTCGTGACATCACAAGGTGGAACTGAGCATTTTGAGCTTTAGAGATGTACAGACTAATAATAAAGTGTCACTCAAACATGTGTGAATGAAACAAAACACAACTCCACGTCTGTTTTTGAGGAGGTAACAACATTAGAACATGGCTTAAACCTCGCAAAAGTCAATTAACTTAAAGTAATAACAAATAACTTCAGTAGTATTTGGAGACAGATAAGTAAAAGTACACTGTAACTTTTCTGATATAGGGTCACCCACTTGTTGTTTAACAGTCAGTGCTTTTCCATGTTATTGCTGTGTTTAGAGTGTTCCGCAGTATGGCATTACACCGATCCATCTCCACGGAGACGAGTAGCGAAAACGGGACAGAAGAAGAAGAAGAAATGTTTACACTCCACAAGCCAAACTCCCGAACTCCCACTGCTCCCGAAATCTGACCTGTGTTTGCCGTGTGTTGATTCTGGCTCCGTCCTCTGTAAACCCTCGGAGCAGGTGAAGAGGAGGAGGAGGAGGAGGAGGGAGGAGGGAGGGAGACACATGGGTGGGGGGTGTGGGTTGTGGGTGCTGACTCAGACATAATCACATGACTCCAGACAGGTGTTGAAGTGGACTCATTTCACTCAAACATAGTTACAACAACATTATATTTTCTATTGGATTAAAAACTTTGCCTAGTTCTTTTATGCGAGCGTGACGTCACCCACAGCGTTCGGCTCCAGTCAAATGAAGCTCAACGAGGCCGGCGGTTAGAGGAGCCAATCTGGAGATCCATATTAGGATTAGTAATTTATGTACAGACAAAATAGTGAAATAAAAACTCCAGGATGTAGAAGTAGTTAATATGAACATTTTAAGACCAAAATGATGAGAGAGGGAGTTTTTCTCAAAGTAAAGTGAATTGGAGCCAGAGTTGATGAAGCCGGAAGTGCGTTCATGCTCATTTCCTATTTGGAACTTAGCGGCCAGTGGGTCCAGTCCATGGATGTGACATATCCAATGGTCGTTTCCCTAGCAACCATCATTTTAACTAGGACGAGGATGTGCACATTAGGGATGCAACAATACAGTTTTCCAAGGATTCAATACATATCTTGATATGAGGGTCACGATATTGATTCGATATGTTTTAAAGACGTGAAAAATCTCAGGTAATTTTTTCTGCTCATTCTTGTTCTATAATAACACTATGAAGTTAATGAAACAAAACATACATCACAGCACAACTCGTGTACAGCTGGAGTTTATATGTGAAGTGTGGTCATACCCGTTTGTCAAAACCTGATCCCGTCAGGTCACAGAAGCTCAGAGGTCAGGGTCTGGTCAGTACTTGGATGGGAGATCACTGGGAAAATCAGGTGCCACAGTGGGGCGCCAGTCACAAAATGTGTCGTTGTGTCTTTAGGCAACACACTTCACCTACATTGCCTAGTATGAAAGTGTAGTTTGCATGAGTGATGGTGGTGGTCAGATGGACCAATGATCATAGGCGGAGTTTAACTTTTGCACTAGGGGGCGCAAACAGTTTAACGTCAGGGCACTAGATTCAAGATTTAAAGTGCGTTTTGCCATGTGCACAGTAAGAAAACGCCACTGCCCTGTACAATGAAATTATCGCTTTATTATAGACTCAAGGTTGTGACATATTTCTGCCACTGGGGGCAGTGCCATCCCTGACCCCCCACAAACTCTGCTTATACCGATGGTGCAGATTGGCAGCCACACATCTGTCAGTCTGTCCCAGGGCAGCTGTGGCTACAATAATAGTTTATCACCACCTGGTCTGAAGTGAATGAATAATGCTCTGTAAAGCATCTTTGAGTGTCCAGAAAAGAACTATAGAAAACTGATGCATTATTAAGTGTTTGGTTCATTTGGTTGAGTGATTTTATTTAGTGAAAATAAAAACTGAATTTTTTTAGGCTGTTTTATATTTTATAATACAACCAGTTTACTCTTAATATAGACTATTAGGGGCGTTAATATCAGACTTTATGTTTTTTGATGGTGATTTGATGATTTCTTTGTCTGTCTCTGGTCTTTGTGTTCACACAGTCTCCTGTGTCCTACCTGTCCATCTGCCTCACGTCAGCACGCCGCCCCTCGCCTTTTCACGCTCTCGCTCCTTCCTGCGTACAGCCAACACAAGCCCCTCCCACAGTGCGGCTGATTAGAAGAGCAAGACCAAACGTGAAGCAAAAACCAGTCTAAATTTGTGTTCCAGTGTTGGCACAAAGCAGGTCTACAGCATAGAGCGGATCTACAGAAGAGACCTACTGCCACATTTGACTGAAGTTTGTCTAACAAAAGTGACAAATGCATCTGTGTTTGTCACGATGTGCGTTTGGTTTGGTAAACGTGCAGAGGCTGGTAAATATCACTGCAAAACCAGAAAAGAATGAAACTCCAGTTTGGAACTTTAAAAAACAGGTTTAAAAATCTTCCTTCACTTTTTTCACAGTTTTGTGTAAAGTGCCAGAGGAAGTTCTCTTAAAGAAGGGGTTCTCAAACTGTGGGTGAGGGTCCAAAAAAGGGGCACAGAGTGTTTCAGTGCAGTTTGCTTGGCTTTGTATTAGGTAGATCATTTTGACTTGGTCATTTTGTAAGTAGCTCACATGCTGAAAAAGTGTGAACACCCCTGGTCTAAAGTCTCAGCAGACCGTTTTCTGAGTCAAACTTATGAGACAGAGTCTAAGAAAAAGATGACATATATCACAATTCACGCCGAGGGTCATTTACGAGTGCATTTGATTAAAGCCGATGTGAAGCCAAAAGCCATTCTAAAGTATTTAAAAGTGAATATCTTTGTCATTCCTGGATCTATCAAATATACAAAAAAATAAATCAATAAAAAGCGACTGAAAGATCAAACCCTCCTCTGTTAGAATATTTCAGCTGTATATCCCCACAGAGCTGTGTTCTGCTGCATCTGAGGAGGACGCCAAAAGAACTGTTTTCCTTTTGGACCAAAATAAATGACAACACAAGCGCGCATGGATTGACACGTGTATCGAATGAACACGTGTATCGAATCGTGACACCAGTATTGGAGTATTCGATATTATATGGAATTTATAATTACAAAAATCGACAGTTACACCTTTATTTTGTTAAATGGAGGTTGAAACGGTCAGAAAAATGTCTTCCTTGTGCGTAAACTAACTGTACTTTTGGATTTCTGGTTGATTTCTGTTTGACAACTCAGCGCTACCTCCTGTATTTTACAACTTTTTTTTTTTTTTTTTTATGTAAAACTCGTGAAAAAAAAAAAAAAAAAACGTGAAAAGCTGCCGTGAAATCTTTGAATCTCGTGTTTGTGCTGAGAAAAAGAGAGCGGATCCACCTGCACTCTGACAGCCCCCCTCCCCCCTCCCGCTCCTCCCGTTTGACCCCTGAC
>NW_026570970.1:35550222-35560222 GCF_026225935.1 Boleophthalmus pectinirostris | reverse complement strand
ATTTCTCTGTCCTCTGCATTTGACCCATCTTTCAATTCTCTGTCCTCTGCATTTGCCCAAATTTCCGTTCTTCATTCTCATCATGTGATCAGTCCTTCATTTCTTTGTCCTTTGCATTTGATCCATGCTTCAGTTCTTTGTCCTCTGCATTTGCCCAAGATTTTAGTTCCTCATTCTCTGCATTTGACCCATCTTTCAGTTCTTAATCATTTGCATTTGACCCATTCTTTGATTCTTTGTCCTCTGCATTTCTCTGCAGTCTGCAGTTAGTCCAGCATTTGACCAAACTTCAGATCTTTGTCCTCTGCATTTGATCCACCCTTCAGATCTTCATCGTTTGCATTTGACCCATCCTTCATTTCATCATCCTTTGCATTTGATCCATGCTTCAGTTCTTTGTCCTCTGCATTTGCCCATATTTCAGTTCTTCATTCTCTGCATCTGACCCATCTTTCAGTTCTTAATCATGTGCATTTGACCCATCCTTCAGTTCAATGTTCTCTGCATTTGACCCATGCTTTAGTTCTTTATTAACTGCATTTGACCCATTCTTCAGTTTTTTATTGTATTTTTTAGGTTTACTGTCATCTCAGAGCTGCTTTTCGGCGTGAAGCCTTCATGAACAATTGTCTTCTTTCAAATCAATTCAAGATGAAGTGGGTCACTTTTCTGCTCGTCTCCATGGTGACTGTAGTGATTACTTTGCTTACAATGCTCCGCAGTACGGCATTAAACAAGCAAGCTAGATGCCACCAGGCCAAGTTACCGGTCACATCTGTGGAGAGGCATCCACACTCAGGCTTTTTCACAAACATTGACCCGCCCTTCAGTGGTAGAAATCAGATAATGAGAGTAATCAGATAACGAGAGTAATCAGATAACGAGAGTAATCAGGTAACGAGAGTAATCAGATAACAATAATTAGATCTGATTTTGGTGTGTGTTTACAGCAAAAGAGAAATCTGATCATCAAAAACACATCACCGGGGATGCTCAGATTTGAACAATAAAAAGAAATCCAAAAGAAATCAGACTACTCACATTAGATGAAACTGACATGATATTTACATAATCAGATAACTCCAGAAATCAGATCACGATCAGAGAAACTATTACAACACAGTGGCTAAAGTAAATCATGCCTAAAAACTGAAAAAAAAAAAAAGCAATGTAACAACTGGAAAAGCTCTGATCTCATTCTTGAGGGAACACTGACACCTGGTGGCCAAAGTAGACATTACAACATATAACTGAAAACAGGAACAGTGGTCAATTCAAGTGTGTTTTCTCAATGGAATAATAAAAGCTACCGTTCCTCCTTTTTTACTCTTAATAAATTAGACGAGAATTAGATGAGCTGTGCTAAAATAAATCTAAAAAAAATTAAATATCAGACAGAGGAGAGCAGGTTACAGATCCAGAATCTCAGACAGCGTGTTCAGACATTTGCTCCGATGTAAATACTCCACTGGAGAAAGTTTCTGTGTTTAGAAAATAGGGCTTTGTGTCTCGAAGCTCGTGCAAACTGAAATTTAAAATAATTACTGATGTTAAAATAGAGCTACAATCAGAATGATCTTACACAGAAAAAATAACCGACTTGCGATTAGATGTATTTTCATAAAGTTGTTTTGTGTTCTGTTTTGAGATTTAGATTAGGTTAGGCATTTGGCATTGGCTTTTAGATACAAACACACATCTTTCACAGACCCCTTCTAATATAAATAATTAGGCAAAGGGTAAAATTCTGGAGGAGAAGTATCTCAGGAAGGATGGAGTGTGAGATTGACAGGTGGATCGGTGCAGCATCGGCAGTGATGCGGTCGCTGTATGAGATTGTGGTGTGGTGAAGAAAGAGCAAAGGCAAAGCTCTTGATTTACTGTCAGTCTTCGTTCCTCCCCTCACCTATGTTCATGAGCTCTGGGTAATGACAGAAAAGACGAGTTCGCGGATACAAGCGGCTGAAATGAGTTTCCTCCGCAGGGTGGCTGGGCGCTCCCTTAGAGATAGGGTGAGGCGCTCAGTCACACGGCTGGCCTGGAGGAGCTGGAGGAAGTGTTCAGGGTGAAGGAAGTCTGGGAGTCCCTGCTTAGACTGCTGCCCCCGCCACCCGGCCCTGGATAAGTGGAAGAAAATGGATGGATGGTACAATTCTGGGCCTCTAAAACCCCGGGGCCAAGACGACAGACCCCTTTGCCCGCCCCGTCTACTGCCCTGATCATTGGGGTTGTATTATTGTCGTATGGGGCCAGTGTTGGGGAGTAACAGATTACATGTACTGGAGTTGCGTAATCAGAGTACAAAACATGAGTAACTGTATTCGGTTACAGTTACTGTTTCAATGAGTGGTAATTGGATTACAGTTACTTTGTTGAAATAAATGGATTACACGGTGGTATGTTCCTGTTTTCACATTTTGGGCTATATCCCTTTATTTATTTATTTTTTTCCCGGTAATTCCACTCATTGCCAGACACTAAACTAGGTCTAAACCAGGTCTAAACCAGGTCTAAATCAGGTCTAAAACCAGGTCTAAAACCAGGTCTAAACCAGGTCTAAAACCAGGTCTAAACTAGGTCTAAACCATGGTTGAGTATGGTTGAGTAAAGTCTGGGCTTTTCATTGTTTTTTATCAGACAAAACTTCTTATGTGAAGATTTCCTCATCTTTGCTGCTCTACAGAAAATAAAGTAATCCAAAGTATTCAGATTATGTTCCTCACTTTAAGTAATTTAATGGATTCTGTTACAAACTACATTCTGGGGTATGTAATCTGTAATCTGTAGGGGAATACATTTGAAAAGTAACCTTCCCAACACTGTATGATTCTGCCGATCTTGACAGCAAATAAATTCAGCACTTACTATAAAGCCGTTTTAAATCCTCCCAGAGAATCGGTGCAGTGTGGACTTGTTGGTGCACATGAAAATTAAACACTTTACACTTAAACCAACTTTATGTCATTTAATCAGCAAAACTTTTCTCAAATTCAAAATGGACATGAATGGGATCTTTGTTTAACAGAAAGTGCCGCCACAGAAAAAGCATGGTTTAGGAGCGTTTAGAGCAGGGATGGGCCACATGAGAAACTATTGAGAATGAAAATATTGTGGAGGCCAAAATGCTTAACTCAGTTCTGCATAATATTAACCCTCTCAGGCTCAAATTCAATTTTAGTGACAGGAAAAAATCTGATATTTGGAGAAAATTACCATATGGGGTACTAATATACAATCCTGACTTTTTTTGAGAGAGACCTTCACATCCAGTGTGTCTGGGACGTTGCAGATTTGCAGCATTGGTCCGGTGTGGTAAATTAACACTGAAGACTGAAAATGATATGAACACTAACTTTATGTGTAAACCACTTTTCATAACAATGAAAACATAAAGCACAATGTAACAGTTTTACAGTGACAGAACAACATCACTTTTTCATGTGATGCTCCAAGAAACAACTTTTATCCTTTGTAAACAACAAAAGTACTTTGCGCTTCTGGCAGGTCGTTTGTGTGTAGTCATTCTTGCACAGTCTGCATCGTCCATGTTTATCAGCATGGATGGGAAAAAAGGCTCCTGAGTAAAAAAAAGCTCATAAAATATGGATTTGGAGTAAGTAGGTAATTGGAATTTAGCTGTTGCAAATCTGCAACGTCTGCCTGGAGACGGATAACTCAGTTCTGCATAATATTAATTGTATTTCTTTATAAAAAAAAAAAAAAAAAAGCAGTAAATATCATTGTTTTGATGAGCTGGTCACACTGGTAACAGTTTATGTTTGATTAAGCAATGAAAAAGTGAAGCTGTCTTACAAAAAATATCATTTAAAAAACACCTTTAAAATAAAAGCAATGCAGCTTTAGTCCATGTATGAGGTAAAATGATAAAATATGTTTATTTTGTAATTCCAAATGAGCTTAGAGGGGCTGGTCAGAGTCAACCAAACCATGTCAACAGTGTGGACAATGCTCAGGTCTGGATTAGAGACAAATGTGGGCGTGGCCAAATAAGGTGAATACACAGAGAAGCTTCCTCCGATGAAGTATTTACTCTGATCATGTATCTGTAACCTGCTGTCCACTGTTTGATTTAAATATAGATTTATTTTAGCACAACTCGGCTCATTCCCAGTAAACAATCAATGGAGCGGGAGGTTTTTTGAGAGAATCGAAACTCGCCAGGCGACTCCGTGACTCCTCGGTGACTCTGTTTGGGTCCAGTCCTCACGTGTCACGCTCCACACTGGTACATTGGGCTTGTTCCACGGACATTCTAACAGGTCGGAGCTGTCTGCATTCTTCTGCCGTTATGAAACCTCTGGAAACTGGAGTCCATAAAGTTTTATAAGCCCCATTTCTGACTATTACATTCATTACACAGAGTATTACAGAGCAGGCGCTGATGTCATGAGAGAGGACGCGATTTCAGAACGCATCTAGGCCAAAGGTTCTAAAACGTATTCCCATGTATTTGAGTGAAAAAAGGTTTAACTGCAAGGTCCTAAATGATACTAAATCGACTCTTGTGTGCTTTAAGTCATGTTATAATGTTGTTCTCTTCTCAAAAACATAATTCAGATCTTCTTTGTTTGAATTTTATTTTGTTTCAGGGTAGTAGAGATGGGTATCATTAAGAAGTTGCCATTCCTCAATACATAGGCCATGATACGAAGCATATCTCAATACGATATGGTATATTTCAAATTGTTTCAATATGGTTCAGTGAAAAACAAAGGCTGTAATCTTAAAAGTCTTTGTTAAACCACTTATTGTGCAAAGTTCATGTTCTGTTATGTATAAAATGTAGTTTAAAAATGTTTAAATGTATAGTTCGCCTATCTTTATATTTCTTAAGTTTTATGTTTCTTAAGTTTTACTTGTGTATGATGTCATCTAGTGGACACTTTTAGAATTACATCCAGAGCACACGTTTGATCTGCACTTTACTGAACGATAGTAACGGTTGTAAACAGCAGACATGGCAGCACGCAGTTGCCTTTTGAGTTCGTAGTTTTCTTTATTTTGAGGTTGCATCGCCGTATGTATTTTATAGCCATGTTCAACAACTTTAGTCGTAATTATTTGAGAGTCCAGCATTGTGGTGTTTTTAATACTAGCTTTGTAATATGGTAATTACACGCAAACTACGCAGCTCTCAAAAAAGCGTCGGATAGCCTTTGGTGTGTGGATTTACAACCTTGTACTTACAATTGTTTACCTTGTATTTTTGTAACTGTTATAGACATATTGTAATGTTACATTTGTTGGCTCTACACTTTCACCTTTTCAAGCATCATTAAACCTGCTTAAAGACAACCACGTCTGCAGTGAAAATGTTAAATGTGTCTCATAAACAAGTTTCCTTCCACTAAACAAACAACAAAACTGCAGCACTGTAACAAAATAATTTTGTAAAATATACCAAAAAATTATCTTAGAGACATATCAATACAGCAGCCCATGATATTTTTACTGTATCATCATATTAACCCTAGAACACTATCGCCGGGTGATTTTCACCCGAGCAAATGTATTTTTGCATTTTTCAGAGTGTCATGAGTCCCTGGGTAGCTTCACCATTGTTTTTAACATCTATGAAGGTGTGGGTGTTTCCCTACCCCAAAGCCCACTTTTTCCTACAGGCTTGGTTTCGGGTGATTTTCACCCGGCAATAGTGATAGACGGTAATGTACGTTTTGGGTGAATTTCACCCAGCGATAGTGTTAGTGTATAAAATCAAGTGATCCTGCCACATTCAGTCTCACCATATTTACTGTCCCTCTCTGACATCTCAGCTAGTGAGTAACACATAGGTAAGGTTTAGGTAAGGTGTCGATACTTTTGACCAGATGTGTGGTCACTATGGCTGTGGAAGGAAAACCAAGAGATGGCCACTTTGTGTGTTCTATGGTATGATCAATGCTTGTGTGATTAACTCCTGGATCATTCACAATGAGAATGCGATGAAGAGAGGTGACAACCAAATGCAGAGGAGGCCTTATATGCAGGCTTTGGCACTGGCACTCATCAAACCATGGGCAGAGCAGAGACTGTCCTCTTCAAATCTGTCATGTCAACTCAGAGTCCTGATCTGTAGTGTGCTTGACATCCCTACCTCTGGCACTCTTGTGAATGAGGCAGGACCAGTGGCAGCAGAAAGCAATAGTCCCTTAGTGAGGTGTGCTGACTGCCCCGCAGGCTCGGACAGGAAGACACGGCACAGGTGCCATGTCTGCCGTCGACCGGTGTGTCCACGCCATTACTACCCTGCGTGTACTGACTGCATGTAAGGAATAGGTAAGTAAGAATGTTCTTGGAATGTGTATGCTAGCCTTATTTAGTGCAGTGGTTATGAATATATATCACAAAGTGGTGATTTCAAAGTGAATTCTTATGGTGAAAACAATATTTTATTCAAGTGGTCATTTTTACACACTGAAAAAATACTATTTTTGTTCCTCTCTCCTGTAGCTGTTCGCGTGCCAAGGAGTCTGTGCCTTCACCAGGGAAGTCTCACATGTCTCAGGAATGGGTGGACCAAAGACCAAGTTTCCTCTATCATTTTTTTTTTTTTTAGGAATTTTTTGTTCTCAAATTCAAAATTTTTTTGTAATTTTCAAGCATGTTTGTAGGATCTTCCTATGTTTTTATTTTCCATTTTGTTAAACATACCACAGTTGAAAATAAAAGAAAACCACTCTAATTTATCAAGTGTTGTCATATTTTGATCTATTTTTTATGACAAGTACCTTTTGTTGGGTATATTATATCGGGTAAAAATCACCCGGCAAAAGTGATGGTGTAACTTTTTATAGCGAAAGTGTTCTAGGGTTAAGTAGAATCACAAGTGAAATAAAAATATGATACTACTGGAGTAAAGGATAGAATGGTAAATATGTACTTTTGTCTTAGGATACAATAGAAATAATAGGACTGATCCGGATATTAAAACTTAAATACAATAAAATCAGTAATTATCACAGATTACCACAATTCAACACAACATTTCTACTGAATTTGCTCAAACTCATTTTAAATCTAAACAACTCCCCGTTGCCACGGTGTTGCCATGGCGTGTATGGAATCACATTTTGGAATCTTCTGAAACTGTTATATAAGTCCAGTCACTTTTCACCTGGTCATTCTCACTGAGACCTTCGTAGGAGACACAGACACTCTCGAGAGCTCAGAGCACTTTTTGTTAGAAACCCGTCGTTGGACCAAGTTTGCCTTGAGTACAACTATGTCATCTTGGGACACCTATGAGACCTCTGGTGCAGCAGGTAATCCACAAAAACCACACAGGACTCACTCAAGACACATCTCAAAAACAACCGTTTCCAGTGACTCTCAGTCACTTTTCTGTGGAAATATTTAGGTTTTAATGTAAGAAACAAACACCCACCTCTGCACATGAACATTTAACACGTTGTGAAAGTATATTTGACATGAAAACAAAGTTAGTGGAAACCCAGAGTAGACACTAACTCAGCACGTTTTACTTTCACTTGACTCACTCTGAAACAGTGATTGTACTATTTGTCGTAGTAATTGTTGTAGCAGTAGTAGTAGTACTAAGTTATTTTAAAGATAACAGTGGTATTTTGCAATAAGACAACAACAATACAAGTAGCAGTAAAGAAAATCCTGTCGAAGTGTCCAGTGCATTTGACCCTGATGAAGTCTTGTCTTGTCTTTCTTGTCTAGCACCTCAGCACAGTAGTTCAGAGGTCACCATCGGTCACACCCTGCAGGGCCGGACCGACTCTTACTCCGTCCTGGAGTGGCTTGGTGAGGGCTGCTTTGGCCGCGTAGCCAAGTGCCACGCCGTGGACCAGGACCGGATTGTGGCTGTTAAGCTCCTCAAAGAACAACAGTTTAAGGACATGGAGCACGAGGTAAGTCATGTTTGTCAAATGAAACTGGAGGCTCAGAGTCACACAGACTTCTGTCCTGATTCAAATACAGTTTTTGTTTCAAAGATTTGATTTTGTATTGGCAGAGGTGGTAGAGCCAAAAACTAACTGAATTTAAAGGACTAAACAGAACATGATCTAGACTCTACCAGTATTTGCTTTGTTAAATGCACTTTTTGACCAGTATTATTTCATGTATTTGACTTCACAGTTTGAACTCAAATCTATGTCTCTTTAGGTGTCCATGATGGAGCAGCTCAGTGTCCTCGACCCCAGCCGCACAAACATCGTGTGCTTTCTGGAGCAGTTCGAGGTCATGGGCCTTCACTGTCTGGCCTTCGAGATGCTGGAAGTGGACCTCTATTCCTTCATATCAAACAGGGACTGGGTACCACTCCAGCTCAATGAGATCCGGCCTATTGCCCACCAGGTACTAAAGGATTTACTGTAAATATGATGTTGCAACATGAAGGCCCTGTACCAAAGGTTTATGCTTTCAAACACATCTAGGTCATATTAAACTGTTAGCATCACTTTGTTACTTTTTAGCGCATTTCTTACATCCTAATTCTTAGCAATTTGAAGTTCAACCTCATTTTTTACACTACAGTTTTGACTTTTTATCAATTCTTTTTCCCTCTTGTGTCTTTGCAGTTGTTGGTGGCTCTGGACGCACTGAAAGGGCTTGGTATCGTACACACCGATATCAAGCCCGATAACATCATGTTCAGTGACCTGGAGGAGCACAATTTAAGAGTCAAATTAATTGACTTTGGAGAGGCCAGGAAGGTCTCCCAAGTCCAGCTGGGGGCCACGCTCCAGCCGTGTGGATCCAGGTACGAGGCAACTCACACTAATATCAGGAGTAATACAGTGGGCATGGATTTTTTAAAGGAGACATATGTTTTGTATCCCTTGTATTTTTAGTTATATTATACTAAATACATTCATCACTTTAAACTGCAATATTGACCTAAAATAATCATAGTTTAGAAACAAGTCTGATTTTTGTATAATATGTCTCCTTTAAAATATGACCAGAGAACATGACTAAACCAGGACTAAACCAGGACTAGTTTGAACTTGGTCTTTGTTTTCCAGAGCTCCTGAGGTCACACTCGGTCTCCCGTACACTGAGGCCATTGATGTGTGGGGGGTTGGGTGCGTCCTGGCCTTTCTCTATCTGGCTGAAAACCTATTCCCAGTAACTTGTGAGTACCAGGCGGTAAAGCGCCTGGTGACCTTACTGGGCATGCCCCCAGACCACCTGCTAGAGGCTGGACTCCACAGCAACAACTTTTTTACCCAAGTCCAGTCCTCAAACGGCGCAGCATGGAGACTTCTGGTACTTATTCACTTTGTTTCTTGTTAATATTGAATTGTTTTAGTTTGATAGGTTTAAAACTAGCCTTATCATTTCACTCACACTCTTGTCAATGTACAGACAGCAGAAGAATATGCTGCCAAATACCAAATCGCCACTGAAGAGGAACACAGCTACTTTGAAGTCCCCAGCTGCTTGGACGGCCTTGTCTGTGTAAGTCTCCACGACTGACCAACACTCGCCCTCATAATGCACATCTGTATTTCACACAGTCTAATCAGTGTTTGTTTTGTAATGTACAGAACCCTCCTGAAAACTCCACCGCCAAGGTAGAGGACAGGAAGGCCTTCCTTGACCTCCTGAAGGGGCTGTTGAATATGTGTGGTGACCAGAGACTGACTCCCAGTCAGGCCCTCCAGCACACCTACATAACTATGGGTCATCTGCAAAAGGCTGAGCTCCAGGGATAGTAAGTCTACACATCTCAACAACACAGTTATGTAAAAATCCAAAGAGCTTGTGTTGACTGATTTGATTGTGTGTTTTTTAGCTTCATGATCTCAGAGGAGTTGATGTCCATCTGTCCATCAGTGGACTCCTCCTCAAGTCCCCTCAAGGAGGATCAAATGTCTGTCTCAGATGAAACAGCTCCAGTCCAGACAGATGCCCCTGAGTCAGACACATCTACTGGCCAAGACTCTGGCATCTGGTCCCTTTGTGGACACACTTCTTCTTCTGCTGTGTCACTTGCAGCTCCCTC